>NW_023270175.1:2250122-2345669 GCF_011800145.1 Mirounga leonina
AGCTACGGTGGCGGGGTCGGGGGGGAGTGGGTTAGAGGCGGGGGGCAGGGGAGGGGGCTACACCTGCACTAAATAGGGAGCTTGTTAGGTGACTGTTGTGATCAAGTCCCCGACTTGTTCTGCCTGATCAAGCACAGTGGGCAGAGATCCAATCACAAAAGCATTCCACAAAGCAAGCAAAGCAAAAATCTTCACTAAACTGACTACTGGAATGAAAACTCCTGGGGTCCATCCCTTCCCTTCACTGGGGAAGCAGCACAATCTTACTGACGAGGGAAGGCACGGACTATGGAGACATCATCTTCGGAAATCATTTCCTGAGAATGTCTGCAGGCGCACTGATAACAACCCTGCATACCGTACACAGTAGATTTACTCCAAGTCTCCCTTTCAAGTCTGACAGCTCCCACTCTCCCTTATTTCTTCCTTTGGAAAAGTAACCCTTTACAAACTGCCCACTGTTCCACGGTAGGCTGTTCCCTGGGGTCAGGTCTTCTGCCTCGCCTTATTATCTTGCTTTACTGGATTTCCCAGAAGACACACCAAGGAGCTGTTTTCAAAGCTTTTTAACCCTTTCGAACTATATTCATACCCATTATCAAGTTGTCACCATTCCCTCTTTGGGGGGAGTTACATGAAGAAAACGAGGCACAGGGAAGGTGACTTGCCTGTCAATACTAGTGACAGGCAAGGAACCAGCAAGGGTTCTGGCAATGCATCCTGCATAAAAACCAAACAAATCAACGCAACAACACATTCCCGAGCCAAACACGCTCTTCTTTTAATCACCTGTTGTTTCAGATTCTGTTTTGTGCCCTCCAGACATTCAGGCTAACAATGGAGATTTAACCTTCTTGGTAAATCACAGCCAACTAGCACAACAATGACTGCTTTTGTAAAAAGTAACTTTCGAAGGAGAAAGGGTACCTCCCCCAGAAGTTACGGTCGATGATTACTGCTTAATATTTGGTGCTCTTCTTAAAATTTTTGTAACCAAATATGGGTGTTTGTAGCAAAGTCGCTTTTACCTGTTGATTTGAAAAGTTGATAGGATCCGATGCATGGTGTCTGTCTGCATAAGTCATTAAGTGTCAGGGAAGGATGTTTGAAAGCATCTATCTATCTATCTATCTATCTATCTATCTATCTATCTATCTATCTATCATCTATCATCTATCTATCTCCTTAAGCTTTAGCTACTCCTAAAAAGTAGAACCAGTGTTGAAATGATAATAGGGTTCGGGTTTTTCTTCCCCCCAGATAAAGAAATTTATGACTGGATCCAAACTTAAGTTTTTTGCAAAGATCACAAGGTATGGCACGAATACTGAAAACTGAATTCTACTCTTCGTGCTAAATAGGCACCAGTTAATGGAATGTTAACTCGCTTTTTCCTACCGCCGTAAACATCGATTCATTAAGCAATAACCATTAACTTCGGGAAAAGGATTCCAAAATTACCCACCTCTGCGGGGAGGGTCGAACTTCTTGTTGTCAGGTCTGGCAAAGTCCATTCTCACGTAGGTGTCGTCGTCTTCGTCGTCAGGCTCCTCTCGCTCGGGGGGACTCGGCACCGGGCGGCGAGGCGGTGGAGGCGGGGCGGCCGCGGCGGCCCCGTTCTCACCTCCGGCTAGGTCTGCCGAGGGGTTGGGAGCTCTCGGGCTCGAGCCACCGGCGACGTTTTGGGGCCCCCTGACCGCTTCGGCGGCCGCAGCGGCGCCAGCAACAGGTTGGAACCAGCGGACGGAGGCGGAGTCAAACCGAGCGGCGGCCTCCAAGCCCCGCGCGGCTGCCCCGATGCCCGGGGCCACGGCCAGGGCCGAGGCGGCGGCTAACGCCCGGCTCAAGGCTAAGGCCGGCACAGCTGCCGAAGCGGCGGCGGCCGAGGCAAAGGAGGCCGAGAAGTGTCTCTCGAGGCTGTCCGTTGGGAAAGCCGAGACCGCGGCCCTGGCGGCCCCAAAGAAACTTTGCGAATGGCTTTGCGGGCGTCTTCGCTCCAGCTGCTGTTCTTCCTGCAGCAGCCTAGCTACAGGCGGTGGCTCGGAACAGCGGCTGGGGGTGAGAGAAATGTCCATACAGCACTCAGAAAACGGGTCGACCACATAGATGCGACCTGTTTCAGCATCATAGCGAATGGCACTGTCACCAAAAGGCACGGCCGGTGTCATTGCTGGATTGAAAATCACTTCAATGTAGTCGCCCTCTTCCTCATTCGCACTGCCACCTGTAGCGCTGGGAAGAAGAGGCGCAAGGGGCCACCTAGCACCTTCCAGAAAGAGGGGGTTGGCACCTGGAATGGCTCTGAAAAGATTCGAGAGCCTGTGTGCTGGGTTTGGAAATGGCAGTCCGAAGTCCACATTCACATAGTTAGAAAAGGCTGTCGGTCTGGGGCCAGCAATGATGCCCCACGAACCTGGCAGTCCGTGGATAAAGGGGGCTGGTACATTGCTCGCTCTCTTAGTGAAGTCAATGTTGACGTAGTCACGAGAGCTGTCAGCTCCTCTCTGTTCACGTGTGGGCTTTTGTGATTTTGGCTTGATTTTATTTCCTTTTGTGATAAAAGAGAGGCGGTTAGGTCTCTTAGCCTTGTTCTTGGGGGGCCCATCATCTGAAGGCTTTGAGGGTGACCCCCCATCTCCATGCTTCGAGAATGACCCCTCAACTGAAGGCTTTGAAAGGGCATCTTTGGGGCCCCGGTTCGATGAGGCTTCCTTGTCTAGGCCCTTCCCAGGGAATTTTCCAGGTAACATTGGTACATACTCACTGTGGTCACTCTGTCCCAACGGGGAGCCCCGAAAAGGATTCGGCAGGGATAGGTAGGAGCTCCAACTTTTAGAGGAAGAGCCACCCTGAGGATTTGGGGGTTTTTTTGGAATTGCACCGGCTCCAGGAGCCATAAACATATAGTCACTCTCACTGTCATTGTCCTTTGACTCCTCCTCCTTTTCAGCATCCGGCTCTTTGGGGGGACTTGGGGCAGGTGGTGGGCTCACTCTGGGAAACATCATCATGTACCCTCTTGAATCTTCAAAAGGTGACCGAGAGTGGCGTTTTGAATCAGAGAAGTTTTGGGGAGCCATTGGCATGTAATCACTGGAGCTTGGGAGAGGGGCCGCCACCCCTGGCCTCATTGGCACGTATGGGTCATCCTCATCTTCGTCAAAAGCTCTGGCTCTGTGGGGACCCCGCGCTGCACCTTCTGGGGTCTCTAAGTCTTTGACCTCCTTGGCCTCTTTGCGTTCTTTTGGGGCTCCTCTGTCGGCACAAAAATAGAGCCGGAACCTTCCCCCGGACTTCCCTTTACCACCAGTTGCTCCAGCCGGTGGGGGCGGAGGCGGCGGAGGAGGCGGCATGTGCTGCTTGCTTTGAGTTAATTTGCCAAAGTAGGACCTTTTCTTCAGAGATTTTCCGCGCTCACCATTGTCCTCGGGGGTTTTCCCACTTCCTGAGCCTTTGCCCCCTCCGGGGTTCTTGCCCCCGCCTGAGCCCTGGCCATCTCCGGCTCCCCGCCCACCGCCTGAGCCGTGTCCGCCGCCGCGGGCTCCCTGGCCACCGCCCGAGCCGTGCCCACCTGCAGTGCCCTGGCCATCGCCTGCACGCTGGTTTCCTCCTGCCCCCTGGCCCCCCGAGCCCTGGCCACCGCTGGAGCCCTGGCAGCCTCCTCCGGAGCCCTGCCCCCCGCCCGAGCACTGGTTTCCTCCCGAACCCTGGCTACTGGAGCCTTGGCCACTGGAGCCCTGGCCACCTCCGGAACCCCGGCCATTTCCCGAGCCCCATCTGTTCATGGGCATGTAGTCACCTCCGTTTCCTTCCTGACCCTCTGGGCCCCGAGGGCTGCCTTCTTCCCCAGAGCTGCCGGAGCCAGAAGCTCTGTCGCTCGGGACTTCTGCGGCAGGCGGGACACGCACCGGGCTGGGGGGGAGGCGACGAAAACAGCTGCCAGGCACTGAAATCGCTCTCCGGGACCTGCGCGCTCGGGGCAGGTGCAGTCTTCCTTGCCTGGAGGGCGACACGGGTTCGCTGGGTGTTAGGCAGCGCCTGGTGAGGAGCATCTCGTCTTCCCCGTCACCGATGGCCCTGAGGTGGTAAAACTGCTCAAAGCGGGACCTTCTCAGCCAGCCGCCGGGCTCGCGCGGCAGCGTGTCCAGGTGCCTCCTAGTGGACAGCAGGGTTAACAGGTGGGCGCCGACGCTGATGCTGTAGGTGCGGCAGCGGGCTCGGTATTCGTCTGCACACAGGGCTCTCATCTTCTCCAAAAAGAGCTCGTGCATGTTTTGGGCCACCACACAGTCATCGACCTGCATCCACAGCTCGCCGGGACCGATGACGGTGGACCTACCGACTTCCAAGAAGAAATACTGCTCCGAGTGCCCGCAGCGACGGATGCTCAGGAGCTGGACGACCACGCTGGCCACCTCGGTATTCAGCCTCACAAACACCACCTCCTCGTCGGTAAGACAGAGCCGGAACACGCCGCTCAGCTCTTTTCTGTGCCCCAGCCCCCTGGGTTTGACTATTACCTGCCACACATCCTTGTAGAAGGGTGGCTCCGCCGCCGCTGCAGCCCCCCGCGCGGCCGGCTCCCCATCCGGCGGCGCGCCGGGCGTGCCGCAGCGGCGGCGCTTGCTCTCGAGGATGAGGCGGCTGAGCAGCAAGTACCAGCTCTCCTGCTCCGACTCGTTCTCGGCCACCATCGCGAAGTACTCGTCCTGGGTGAAGAGGGCGATGAGGTGTCGGTACCTCGCGTCGGCTCGCTGGCTCACGGAGAAGCACTGGTACAGGGTGATCACGCGCCGCGGCGGGACGAGCGCGGGGACCGCGGCGCCGGACGCCGCCGCCGCCGCCGCCGCCGCCGCGGCGCGGACACTGTGCCGGAACTTCCTGGCGTTTTCGTAGTATTCTAGCCGAGCCGGGGCGTCGGCGGTCGCGAGTTTGAGCACGAAGTAGCGCCGGTGCCCGTGCTTCTGCTTCCGCAGGTAGCCGCGTTTGCAGACTTCGTCCCCGACGGGGAGGTCCTCCTCATCGGACTCCGAGTCTGACCGGGAGCCAGTGGCCGTGGAGAGCCACATGGCTCCCGGACAAGACGACCCGGTCCCAATGAGTGCGGTCGGGGGGCCCGAGGAAAGAAGTGGGGTGGTCGCCACCGCAGCTAGAGCCGCCGCCGTTGCCGCCGCTGCAGCTCTCAGTCTCCTTGTCGCTTGGTCGCGAGCGAAGGAGCCACTCGCCATGGTGATGCACGATGGTTTTAAGGTGAGCGAGGGGGAGGGGGGGCTCGGGGAAGGGAGGGCTGGGGGGAGAGGCCGTCTACCCTTGTCCGCCCGCCCCAGCCCCCTCCCGCCTCGGCCCCGCCCCCGCCCACTCCACTCAAAGCGCGCCGCGGCGGGCAAAACAACACGTGACCGCTGCCTCACGCGGCGGCCGCTGCGGCTCCAGCTACCGGCGCAGTGGAGGGGCGCGAGCCGCCGCCAGCCAAGGTGTGCAGGGGAGGGGGCGGCGGGCCCGAGAGGCGGCGCCGCCGCCTCCCCGGCCTAGACGCTCCGCGAAGCTCCGGGCCTGTGGGCCTCGGGAGGACCGACGGGAGGAGGCGGGGCTGCCCGGCCACGCTGGTCCTACCGAGGAGTCCACGAAGGCACGAGGGGGCGGGAGGAGGAGGCGGGGAGGGGCGGAGGGGAGCGCGGCCCGCGATCGGGGCCGGGCGGGGGCACCACAGCCCGGGCTCCATTGGCTGGAGGGGGCGAGAGGTGGCAGCGGGGGCGGAGCGCAGCCCGTCCCGGGCGGCGCCGGGGTGGAGAGCTAGCACCGCCGCGGGACAGTTTGTTTGTTTATTTAGGGAGCGGGAGCCAGGTGAAACTGTTGCCGGGTTCTCATTGGGCGGGAAGGGAGCCAATGGGAGTGTCTGGCAGGGAGGCAGCCTTGAATTAATTAGTTTGGGGGGCAGGAGGGGAGCCGAGGGGCGAGGGGGGCGGGGCTTGGGTCCCGGAGTGGGCGCCGCCGAGTGGCTGTCGCGCACGCGGGCGGTAAACAACCCTCTGCAAGTAGCTGTTAATGGTAGTGCTAAAACTCGTGCGGATCCCTGAGCCGCGGTGACCCGGGGGCCGGCGGCGGGCGCCCCCTTTTTTTTTTTCCCCCCCTCCCTGTCCCTCCCAGAAATCCTCTATTCCTGTCACAGGCGGGCCCCCTGGCTCCCGCCGCGCGCCGCGCGAGCTCGGCGTCTCGGGGAGAAAGTGTGGGCAGCCCCCTGGAAACGTGTTAACGACCGGGGCCCTCAGACCTGCCTCCCACCGCGCTGCAGGCACTCCCGAGCCCGCTCCAGCCCTGACAAAAGCCCGCGACTCTCAGGCACCCGAATCACAGCTATGCCTTTAAAATGAACACGCTCTCTAATCAGAGAGCGTTTCTAGTCCACGAAACGCAGGTTGGCTAAAGATGCGGTTTCTGGCTATTTGATTAGTGATGTCTCTGAGAGCACGAATTTGGGGGCCTGCAAAGTATACAGCCATGTTGAAAAAACTCGGACTCGGTGCTTACTGAAATACGCCAGAGATGAGCTGTCGTGGTATTTTCCCGTGAGAGATGTTTCGAAAGGCGCCTTTAAGGGAATCTCAAAATAATACTGTTTCCCTTTCCTTGAGCGAGACCGAAAAACTTTAGAAACAGAAAAGCTTGTACCCAGAACAAAGGATCACACCGAATACATATCCTAGAATAGAGTTCACATCCCTCGCGTCAAGAAAAGATTTTTGCTGAATTTCAGTCTACAATTTGACATCACAAAAATAAGAACTACTGCCTCCCTTGTTTCTGGAAAAACTGCTGGAGTGTAAGTGCAACCTCTTTAAGCCTCTCTCTTCCCTCTTTCTCCCCCCTTCTCTCTCTCTCTCTCTCTCTGTCTCTTTCTCAGTTTGTCTTTTACTAGGATTTCAGCTTCCTAAGTGTGGAGATGGGTCAGTATTACATTAAAATGTCAAAGGAGTGGCCACAAGAGCAAAGAGGGATTTGGGGGAGACAAGTGATATTTCTCTCTGAAAGAATGGAATGTCGGTTCACCTTTGCCCTAGGGTGGATGCTGCAAAGGGTATTATTTATAAAATCTAACAGTAAACGAAGCAGTGTATACATCATAAAAATAAACCCCATCCCTGTCCTTTTAAGAATTTGTTCTCTCAGGAGCAGAATAAACAGATTTGGGTGAAGGGTTCCTTTTTGACGCTCCCACTTGGGGAAAAAAGAAATTGGTTGTGGTTGTCTCCAAAATATTAGAAACATTAACATTCCCTCTGCTGCCGCCGGCTTATAAGCACAGCATATTCACAGGTGCTCCGAACAGCGGTGGTTTCTGAAAGGGGCTCTCAGAAGCACAATGAGTGTGGATGCTCAGAGAGCCCTGACTGGAGCTGCTCCCTACATGTTTCAGCTGCCTGGTCACATACGTAGAAGATTTCCCACACTTACAACCCAAATGCTAATGAATAAAATAAAATAAAAATAAAAAAATTTTATCATAGGTATTATGACGTTTCATGAGTCTTTGCAAGCGTAGGGTTTTGCTTTAGATAGAAATGTTTTGGAAACAAGGCAATGCATTTGGAAGTGCTGTAAAGACATGACATTTTAGAATGTATTGAAAGACATTAAATGGCATCCTGAATAAAATTTGGAAAATACTGAAAATAATAGATTTTTAAATCCTCACGTCCTTACAGAGTTCTGGCATAGAGTAGTAGGCTTACACTCTATATCATTTTGTATCTTGTTCTTTTCAGTGCTACAAGGTAACATTTTCCTGTGTTATTATGGATCAGCCTAAACGTCAATTAAAACGCTGCAAAGTGTTCTAGGCAGCTGTATATTAATGTACTTAAGAATCCCTCTGCTTTGTGCTGTTTGGCTGTTTTTTGTTTTGTAATATTATAGATAATGCTGCAACAAACATCTTGTTCCTATAGCTTTTTTTGTTTGTTTGTTTAGAATTAGTCCCTTGGGGTGGAAACCAAGGAGTAGAATTACTGGGTGAAAGGTATGAACATGCAATGCATTATTTTTCAAAAATATTATATCAGTTTACCATGTCACCATACTGATGGGCAGAATTGGGCATTCTTATTTTTAAAAAAAAATCACTGATACATGGGTGCAATGGTATTGGACTGGTCTTTTAATTTGCATTTTTGTTTACTAGTGAGATAAAAAAAACTTTTATATATTTGCTGACAGTAGACTGTCTTCTGTAAAGTGACTTTGCTTCATCTCTTGGAGTCTTAGTATTTTTTTTTCCTTATCTTGTGCCACTTGTTTACATAATAAAGATATCAAAACTTCCATCATATTTGTTGAAAGTTTTTTCCCCAGTCTATTAATGAAAAGCATTGCATTTAAACTTGATTCCATTCTATTTTGAAAGGTGTGTAGATTTGGTACAGTGAGGTTTGTAGTGCAGCGTAGGAGAGAGCGATTCACACACACAGATACCACCACGGTCATTTCTTCTTTTAAACAATCTCATATATCTAAGCTTATATGGTCCTTTAAAGAGACAACTAAGTTTGTTCTCTTATCAACAGACTATAGGAGAGCATCTAAACTTGTTAAATTTTATGTGGTCCTCTTAAACAGTTCTTCGTCAGGCATTATTCTCTACTCTGGCAGAGACCCCTAGGACTAATAATCAATGTGTTAAGAAAGAAGTATGGAAAAAAAAATTTTTTTTAAACAATTACAGTGCAAGATTACCAAGGCTGATCATTTGTATCCAAAGTCTATTATTTGGCTGCATCAAAATGGAGTTACAGATATAATGAGATGTTGCAGGGAGGGATTTTACTCTGTCTGTTTCCTACAGTGGGAGAAGATGGGGCAAATATCAGTACTTGTGAACAGGGAGAATGTGTGGCTAGAAGAACATTATTTTCTTTACATAAGTCAACCAGATCTCCTCAGTTCTAAAAGTTGTGCCAACTCCAAAGCTCTCTGGGGGAGACCATCATTACTGAATTGCACCAGAAGCTGCTGCTTGTCCGACATATATTTAAACTTTCATCTTCCTGGACAACTTAAAGATATAGGATAGTTTAGTTTAGGTCAGGTTTCTGTAGGCAAAATAAAGCAGAGGGGTGGTACAGACATCTAGATGGTTGAGGCAAAAAGGAGAGACTTTGTATTTGGCTTGAACTCACCAGATGGGTGCTTTAATGCTCCACTCCTCTTTGGTTATAGATTCCCGCCTCTTTTTTGTTGTTGTTGCTTTTGTTTTCATACGCATGACAAATTACCCCAGAAAGAAATTGTTTTCCATATCCAGGTATAATTTCTGTAGAGGCTGGACTCTGAGCCCAGAGTCGCGAACACAGATTTTTTAAAACAACAGATTAAGATGTAAGAACACCTCCACTATTTCTTGTTTGCCAGTTTAGCTGAGGGAGGGGGAAATGCAAGCATTTCAGCTGGTGTTTTACACCTCGATAGTCAGGTGTACCTGGATAAGCACAGCCACGGTACCTCTAAAACAGTTTCTATCTCATGAAGAAATATGCCTTTAATGGGGTTTGCCTTTAGAAGAAATTTCCTGTGAATCCCGTTTTGGGAAAGCAGTTGTTTGACTGAATTGAGTAGTGGCTACGATAAAAACTCATCAGCCTTTTTCCTCACAAACATGATCATCAGTATTCTAAACTCCACTTGTGCTAAAATCAAAATGGATAATAGAAATGTGGATTTACTTAGCTTAAAAATTAAACTGTTGCATTAAATATGGGCATTGTTCAAGAGAAGAAAGCCTAAGAGGAAAAAGTAACCAGTATAAAAGCACTATTATTCTTGCCCAATATATAATTTTTTTTTCCCTCTAGGTATTAGCTCCACAGTCTTTGTGAGCTAATGTCCAATTATGTTGATAAAAATGTGGGGCTACCCTTGCTATTACAAACGGGTGCTAGCAATGATGATTGCTTTCTCTGTGTTTGGACGTAAATGAAGCCATGCACAATGAATGATGCTTTCTGCACTACGCGGGGATAAGGGCTGCCCCCTGATTTGTGGCTGCGGCCACCGCTTGCAGATGACGGCTTTGGTCTCAGCTTCTTTACTTCTATGCTACTCAAAACCTCTGCTGGAGCAAACAACCGTCAAATGCCTGAGTGCTGCACCCAGAACAGGTCTGTTTGCCGCTTTTGTTTCCTCGCACTCTGCAGCTAAAGTAATTAGAGCAAATACATGGCTTAATTAGGCTCCTCAAGCCTCCCTGTTATCTTAAGAGTCAACTGAAAATTAACTCAGTTAAAAATCAAGCATTTCCCTCCACCTTCGGAAGATAAAACTCATTTGGAAATGACTTTTAATAAGTAAACATCAGAACAATGAAACCTAGCAGATACCTCACATACCTTTCAAAGATTTCGCGCCGCATGCGTTTCTTTTAATGTAACTATAAAGGAACAATAAAACATTTGGCCTAACGCTATCCCTCATTGGTATCCTACGGCAACCTTGTTCTTAGCCTCAGCGAGATCATCGGTTCGTACTGCCTCGTCTTCAGAAGTTAGACTCCTTATTTTATAAATTAAAGAGCAGCGTCACGTGGCTAAATTTGCTACTTGAAAAGAGCTAAGTGTTAGAGACGTGCATTTTCTTCTGGATGTTTACCTGTCCACTTTTGTCTTATTTAAGATGTCATTCGTATTATGCTCTTCACTGATTCTTCTTTCTCCACTCCTCGCATGGGCCTGCAGTATCAGCCAGATGGAACCCTTCCTTTTGTTTCCATAGTCAGCATCCTGGTCCAGGCCTTAATCAACTCTTACCAGCATTGCTGAAGCAGCCTCTTAAACTAGCTTTACCCTTCTTCAGTCTCCAGATGGTCAACAGAGTATTTTCTGTCATATGTCACTTTCATCACACCATTCCTTGCTTAAGGATGTACAGAGCATCCCCATTTTTCCTTCCGCGGTGTTGGAACTGAACTCCTAACCTCCAGGTTTCTCTCTTCCCAACTGACACCACAGCCAACCCGCTTTCTCATCCCCTGGCTGCACGCGACCCATTCTCCCAAAGTCACTCCTCGTTCTATTACAGTACCTTCTCACTGCCCACACCACTGGTTAAGTTGGTCTCTTTATTGCATTCTGTATATGATTTATCCATTTCCACTGTTAGGATATCACTCACGTCTAAATGTCCTGTCCTTCCTAATTACCGATGAAAGCCAGTCACCTTCCTCGAGACTGAGCTCAAGACTCACTCAGGAAAGCTTCGCTCACTCACATAATCTTACTACAATCAGTGCCCAATTTTCCTAAGCATCGGATATCGAGTAGAGCTAAGGATTTAGTTCGTATTGTTGATACAGTCGTATCATTGGTGAATGACAGTCACTGTTAGAATGACTAATAATTTTCTCCTCCTTGGCACGTAGCTTCTCCCCTCGGAACTACCTCCCCTCCCCAAATGCTCTTACCCACCCATTGTCCTGGCTTCTTCAGCCCGTCCTTCAGGACCTCCCGTGTCTCCAATATCTAGCCACTACAAAGTTAACTACTGGCACAGGAGATTTCCAAGACCCTACTCGAGAGCCTTGACCAGCATATATTCTGGTTGGTAGGCTTGTGATACATAGGCTCTTAAGTAGTTAAAAGTACTACCCCGGGATTATGACTAACCCCTGATTTAGGAACAGTGTTGTAGACTATAAACTGCTTGAGGACCAGGACAGGGACTGTGCCATATTCATCTTCGTATCCCTAACGCTTAGTATGGTGCCTGGAAATCACCAGTAGATGTTTACCTTGAGGAAAAAATGAGGGTAGGAAAAGGAAGAAAGGGAAGGAGGAAGGGGAGGGAAGGAAGAAAGGAAAGAAGAAGGGATGGAAGGGAGGAAAGGGGACCGGAGGGAAGCATGGTGGAAGGGAAGGAGGAAGGAAGGGAAAGGAGAAAAGAAATGTCTCAGATAGCCCGTAAATGGTCAATGCAGACCACTTCCTCCTCCAGATAATGTTTTTTAAATTTCACACTCAATGTCACATTAGTTTCAGTTGTACAACACAGTGATTCGACAACTCTATATGTTATGCTATGCTCACAGGCGCCACTACCATCTGTCACCACAGAACGCAATTACGACACCATTGACTATATTCCGTATACTGTGCCTTTCATCCTGATGACTTCTTCATTCCATAGCTGGAAGCCTGTATCCCCCACTCCCCTTCACCCATTTTGCCCAGCCCGCACCCCTCCCCTCTAGCAACCATCAGTTTGTTCTCTGTATGTATAAGTCTGATTCTGCTTCTTATTTGTTTGTTCATTTGTTTTTTAGATTCCACATAAAGTGAAGTCATATGGCTTTTGTCTTTCTTTGTCTTATTTTACTTAGCATGCTACCCTTTACGTCCATCTATGTTTTCACAAATGGCAAGATCTCATCCCTTTTTATGGCTGTGTAATATTCTATTATATATATCACATCTTATTAACCCATCATCTGTTGATAGACACTTGGGTTGCTTCCATATCTTGGCTATTGTAAATAATGCTGCAGTGAACACAGGGGTGTATATGTCTTTTCGAATTGATCTTTTAGTTTTCTCTGGGTAAATACCCAGTAGTGGAATTATTGGATCATGTGGTATTTCCATTTTTACTTTTTTGAGGAATCTTCATACTATTCCCACAGTGGCTGCACCAATTTACATTCCCACCAACAGTGCATGAGGGTTACTTGTTCTCCATGTCCGTGCCAACATTTGTTATTTCTTGTTTTGTTTTGTTTTAACAGCACCCAAACTCTTGGTGAGTGATGGCAAGGCTTGGTGACTTCTGCCTGATGTAACACCTCTTCCTCCTCAAAGGAATCATGCCCATTTTTTTCTTCTCATTCATCATAGCTGAGCTAATTTTTTCCCCCACACATATCCCTTTCCCATCTTGCAGTTGTTGTCAGAAACCTCGGAAAATGTCTGTACCCTATTTCCCGCCCCCCCCTTTTTAGTTTCAGTTGGGAACAAAGAGAACTTCCAACCCTGAGCATGTAGGGTGATGAATATACAGTTACTGCTGGTCATAAACATAGAGTCATGGTGATCATAAAATCTCTATCGAGGAAAAGCACTTTCCACTTCTTGGCACCATTGTGTTTCTCTACCACCACCCCCCCCCACACACACACACTAGAATGTCAGCTCCGTGGGTTCCTGTGTGCTCTCCATGTATTCCCTGTGCCTAGAACAGTGCCTGACACATAGGAAAGATCCTCAATAAATACCTGAACGAGTGAATAAAAATGAAAAATATATGTTTTGACATTAAAATGGAGATACCTCATGGACCACAAGTGCTCTTGATAGGGATCCTTTTCAGAATCTCTAAGAAGGCTTCATCTACTTGCTTTAATTAAACATGCTCTTTCTTACACATGCAAAATATGTCCTGATACGTTTTATAAACCTATTTTATAATTGTTTTTATTTTCTAATTTTTATCTAATGGTTAGTATGCTTTCTACTATATTCCCGTAGCCAATATACGGACAGAATTTCCACATATTGTGAATTAAATGAGTTTCTCTGGGCAAGCCTATAAATCCAGCCAACATTTGTTTAATCGCGCTTCTGTAGGTAAAATGTGTTCAAAGTTCAAAACAACCGCCTTCCAAACTGCTTTTGAAATACAGCCATTTTTAGTTTCGTGAGTTTCTGTATTCAGTCTGTGCTTTACTGTCAGACAATTGTTTATGGATTGTTAGTACTTTTCAGTTGCCTCATTAGTGGCTGCTTTATCTTCCCCAGTGTTTTGTAAGCCCTCCTGAAGGCAGGGATTATGTTTTTCCACTTTTGTTCATCCCCTCATGGTGCCTAGTACTGCATTGTACTCAGGAGCTACTTGTTGAATGAAGGATTTTACCTAAATGCAAAATACTCCATAAGGTGATAAGCCCAGAAGACAATGTATGACATTTTGCAAAAGATGAGACATCATCAGTCATTGAATGCACTCTTCAGTATTTAGGGCCACTGCACTTGAGAGTCCTGTTAGAGACTACATTTTGTTTAGGCTTGGTAATCACTCCTTCCTGCCAAACCTTTTCACATGGGGGTTTATTAAAAATAGCAACAATCCAGGACAGCGCATCATAATTATAAAAGAAGCAGCAGAGGTTTAAAATACTTCATTTTCATTAATTACATGTTCCCTCTTCCTCTTAAATACATCATCAGGGAGAATTATGAACTATTATGCAAATAATTTGAGTTCAGGAGTTAGGAAGGAAGGTGTTTCTGCTTATTTACTTTAGGATCTTTTTCAAATTCAGCACTAAGGAGTCAAAAGAGAAATGAGGAGGGAAAACGTTCATTTCTGATCAAGGAACAGCAAGAAAATTTAGACTCTGTCTCATAGTAAACTGCTCCCTCCTTCTGTAATAATGCATTGAAAATACCTGTGATCTTATTTCTTAACCTGAGTGATGATTACATGGGCATTCAGCACGTAGTTATTATTTAAACTGCACAGGGGCGCCTGGGTGACTCAGTCGTTAAGCGTCTGCCTTCGGCTCAGGTCATGATCCCAGGGTCCTGGGATCGAGCCCCGCATCAGGCTCCCTGCTCAGCGGGAAGCCTGCTTCTCCCTCTCCCACTCCCCCTGCTTGTGTTCCCTCTCTCGCTGTGTCTCTCTCTGTCAAATACATAAATAAAATCTTTAAAAATAAATAAACTGCACATAGGTATTTTATACACTCGTCTGTACATATATTTTCCAATCAAATAAAAGATACCTTAAAGAAAAGTGTGGTCCGAGAGGGAAACATGTCAGTATTTCACATTGATTCAAAATCCAGAACCAAGTAAATATAAATCATTCCTTCCTTTTGTTAATTAGCATTCAGAAAGGAATAATGTTAACATTTGAATAGAGTGTTTAAGAAATAGTTACATTTGCATCTGAAAAGAGGTGTCCCTTGGAAAATAAAATTGGTGCTTTCAGAATTAAAAAACAAAAACCAAGCAAAATAAAACATTTTGCCTACCTCAAGAGATTTCTTTAAAGATTGCTTCCAGGTTCACCTGAAGACTTTTGTCACATGGTTCAGTACTTCTGTGGAATCTTTGAGGTGTTAGAGAATCAAAGCTAAGAGCACTCCAAAAAGTGAGCCGTGTAAGCTGAGAAACCCTATTCACAGCACCTAATAGTACAAACTGCTTTACAGGGAAGACTTAACTTTTCTCTAAAAGTCTGTTTTCTACAATTTCATCTTCTGTGTGTATGTGTGTACCACAGAGTTGTGGTTTTTCATGTAAATTTGTTTCTCATCAACCAGATTGTAAATTTCCTGAGGCCAGGGATAATCCATTGTCTTTCATGTTCCCTGCCTGGCCTCGCTCTGTGTTAGTCACCTAATACTTTCGCTTGATTTGCAAATGCATACATGTCACATTCTGATAGCTTGTGACTCCTTTGTCTCATCTGTTTTATACCCAAAAGAAAGCTGGAGAATATAAGGCTCACAGTCTCCTCTCTTGTAATGTGTATGATCTGGAGGCGGTGTAGTGGTGATTATAACCATGGTGGGGGGGGGGGTTGTGAGTTTTGAGGTGTTTGCGCAATTAAAATGATGGAAATATAAATGCAACAGCATGGTGTGATCTGAAAATCTTTTAACATATTATTAATTCTACAAAGCAATTTTGAAAGTTTTCTGATATAAGGTTAAGTTGACTTTTTGGTATTGTGACCCTAAGTTTAAAAAAAAAAAAAACGGGTGATGGGTATTAAGGAGGGCACGTGTGGTAATGAGCACTGGGTGTTATACGCAACTAATAAATCGTTGAACACTACATCAAAAACTAACGATGTACTATATGTTGGCTAATTGAGCATAATAATAAAAAAAATTTTTTAAAAACTCTGTCAACTTACTAAAACTACAGGTTTATGCCTGGAATAAAAACATGACCCAATTGTTGAGAAATAGTTCTTTAATTTTAATTACTTGAAATTGAAACTGATTTACTCTACACAATCTTTCTGGGAATTGAAAGTCTAATATGTTAAAACTTAACCATCATTTGTGACATTTTGCAACGTTACAAATTACTTTTAGCAACTGTATTGCAATACATCTCTAACTTCTAGATGTCATCGTTCAGCTTCCTTTCAGTGTTAGGAGTTCACGAGGATTGTATGTGTGTGATTTATCTTTGTTTTACAATTTCAAATACTCGCCCATAGCAAACCACATACTCATAAGTAAAACTTTCTTTAATTCATCACTTCTCCTCAATAATTAGCATTGCCTTTTAAGTTGTGTTATGCCATAATAGAACCAGTATTTGATAATGAACAAAATGTTGATTTTTAGTAATAGGAGAAGTGTGGAAAGAATACTGTACTGGAACTCCAGAGAGGTGGGTTCTAGTCCCATTTCTGCCACTTACGAGCTGTCTGATCATTTAATCCTATTTATCTTTGTTTACCCTTTTAAAAAATGAGAGGTTATAGACAAGTGTTTTCTAATGTTTTCGAAACAGGGAGAAAGAGGACAAACATATACCTTCCAGTTTCTGTATACTCATATTGTTCCTTATTTTGAACTGTACACAGAGAGAAAGCTGTATTGTGCCTTCAGAACAAACGTCTTAGCAGTTGAACATCTCCTTAAATTATTAAATACAAATTTGTTTTCATCCCCCCTTTAAAAAAAATGTATGTATGTATGTATGTAATCTCTACACCCAAGGTGGAGGGCTCAAACTCACAACTCTGAGATCAAGAGTTCCATGCTCTTCTGACTGAGCCAGCCAGGCGCCCCTTCATCCCCTTTTTTATTCATATATATATATATATATTTAAATTTTCCAAAGATTATTTATTTATTTGAGAGAGAGAGCATGAGCAGAGAGAGGGGTAAGGGGAGAGGGAGAAGCAGACTCCCCGCGGAGCAGGGAGCCCGATGCGGGGTTCGATCCCAGGACCCCAGGATCATGACCTGAGCCGAAGGCAGATGCTTAACCGACTGAGCCACCCAGATGCTCCCCCTTTTTTATTCATATCTTTAAAAAATATTTATCACAAATCGGATATGTTCCAGTTAGTAATTTTGGTACTGCAACTATGACAGTGAATAAGACACATGATGTCTTTACTTACATGGAGTTTACATTCTAGTCGGGGGGAGCCAAATAAATAAAGGCCTAAGAAAATATCAGGTAGTGGAAAGTCCAGTTTTAAAAATGGAATTCAGTGATATAGAGAATGTAAGTGTGTTGGGTGGTCTGAGAAGGTTGCTCTCAAAGGAGAGGACATTTGTGCTGAGATGCAAATGCCAAGAAGGTAGTAGCCATGTGAAGATCAAAGGAAGGCAGGTCATGTAGAGGAACAGAAAGTACAAGGCATAAAAGCAGGCATAAGTTGGGAGTGTTGGAGGAACAGAAAGAAGACAAGGTACTGGAACACAGTGGGGTCAGAGAGTCAAATGCCACATCAGGGAGGGGTTTGTAGGTCAAGGTAAGGAGGGTGGAGTTTATTCTAGATGCAGTGGGCAGCCATTGGAGAGGTTTAAGCTGGAGAGTGACATGATCTGATTTACATTTTAAAGAGGACTCGCCAGCTGTCACTTGGATTGATGGGGAGCAAAGGTAGAAGCTGAGAGACCAGCTAGGAGAATATTTTAGTGCTCCAGATAAAGGTGGCTTAGACAGCAGTGATAGTAGTGGAATTGGAGATATGAGGACAAAGTTGGGATATCATTTGGAGGTAAAGTCTACAGAAGCTGCAGGATCGAATTTAGGGTGTGAGGGACAGGGATGAATCAAAGGTAACTCCTGGGTGGTTGGCATGAACAGGCTTAGTGGAGTTATTATAAACTTGAACATTTTTACAGAAAGTAGAACCCATTTAACATTAAACTCTATATGACTTCATTTCTTTTTTTTTTTTTTTAAAGATTTTATTTATTTGACAGAGAAAGACACAGCGAGAGAGGGGAACACAAGCAGGGGGAGTGGGAGAGGGAGAAGCAGGCTTCCTGCTGAGCAGGGAGCCCGATGCGGGGCTCGATCCCAGGACCCTGGAATCATGACCTGAGCCGAAGGCAGACGCTTCATGACTGAGCCACCCAGGCGCCCCATGACTTCATTTCTTTTCCCATCTTTTAATGTAGGCTTATATGATTTTGTATAACTATAATCAATGAAGCAAAATGTTTGAACTGTTCGATGTTATTTTTTTTAAAGGGGGGGGAGGGGCAGAGGGAGAGAGAATCTTAAGCAGGCTCCATGACCAGCACGGAGCCTGACATGGGGCTCGAGCTTAAGACCCTGAGCTCATGACGTGAGCCAAAGTCAAGAGTCAGACGTTCAACCGACTGAGCCAGTCAGGTACCCGTGTTTGATGTTATTTTTAAGTTAACATTATTTCAAACAAATAAATCTGTATATCAACATGACCCACAGTCCTCAATCCTCGTCATTTTCAGCAAGACTATATCGTTCTTATTCATTCTCCTGTTATTATTCCTGTTATCACACCAATCTTAAAATTGATTTTTTTAAAAGATTTTATTTATTTATTTGAGAGAGAGAATGAGATAGAGAGAGCATGAGAGGGGGGAGGGTCAGAGGGAGAAACAGACTCCCTGCTGAGCAGGGAGCCCGATGTGGGACTCGATCCAGGGACTCCAGGATCATGACCTGAGCCAAAGGCAGTCGCTTAACCAACTGAGCCACCCAGGCGCCCATTAAAATCGATTTTTTAAAAACACTGCCACTTTAATTTGAGGGCCAATACTACATTACTTGCCCCTATTTTTCATCTTTACCAAATATTTATTAAGCACCTTTGCCTACTAGGTAACTAACTACATCATTTAATTGTAAAATGTTTTATTTTTAATAGTACACAAGTCTGGAGGCAAGGTTGAAGGAGGTTAGGTGTGTGGAGCACCTTGAAGGAATTGAGAAAGTTTTGTCCTATTTAGTTGTAAATGTACTATTAAGCCGCTTTATGACTAATGCCGTCATACCTGATATGAATTAACTGTAGCTGTCTTCATGTTTGGCTAGAGCTATAAGGCTCTGTTGCACAAACCAGTACACATATGAAGATGGTTGACAGCTTTATGATAACCATTTTTTTTTCAGATTCTAGTGGTGTTATTCTGGAGCCATTCAATCTCTGATAGCTTCATAAACCAAACTGATGTGCCTTCTGCTGCTGTTATTTTTCAGCTGAACAGAGAATGCTACATTGTTTGTGTAGTATTTTTTTTTTTTTAATTCAGAATGCCCTTGCAGTGCTTCTTCGGTTCTCCTGGTTTATTATTTCCTCTCTGAAGATCACTATGCCTGCTTTCATCCATCTTGCTCATTTACTTTGCCAAGATTCTATCTTGCCATTTAAAGTTAAGTGGGACTCATAGAAGACACAAATGACAAAGTCCAAAAGGCTTTCAGGCACTCCGTAACAGTCTGTGATTGATAGCCGTGAAAAAGATGGAGGGCCAGGTTCTAGTGCTTCTGTTTAATCTGGAACTATTCTTAGGTTATAGAATCCTGGCAGGGTTATGTGTATGTTCTTGCATTTGGGCACGTGGTTTAAAAAAAATTAACTATCCCTACAAAGCTTGTTACAAACACAGCAGTTCTCTTCACCCACTTACTCCTCACCAGAGGCAGCCATATTTAACCTTTGTATCTTTATCTTTTCTTTTTTTCTTTTTTTTTTTTTTGAGAGAGAGAGAGAGAGCACGCAGGCGAGCAGGGGTGGCAGGTGGGAGGAGGGGCAGAGGGAGAGAGAGAATCTGAAGCAGGCTCCACGCTCAGCTCAGAGTCCGACGTGGGGCTTGAGTTGAAATCAAGAGTTGGGCGCCTAACCGACTGAGCCACTTGGGCGCCCCTATATCTTTATCTTTTGATACTTATCTCTTTATTTCTGAACTAGATGTCTCTATTGCTATGCCTTGATTTTTCAGTTTTAGACATCCGTTGACTTCTTGGCATAAGAGGATTTTGCTTTTCTTCACATACACACTCGTACCCATACCATACACATGCCCTCTTCCTACTCCTTCATTTTCCCATTATAAATATACTGTGTTTTCAGTGTTTTGACTATGTAAATGCAATTAACAGGTGAAACAGCTAGTATAATACTTTCAGTATCCTCTACAACTTTGTACTTTCCTTGGAATTAGTAATTATTTCTGTGGTTGTTGAATTCTCTGTGTTGTTAGTAGTCTATGTTATTGACATCTTCTCTCCCATTGCCTTTTGTTTGTTCGTTTGTTTGGTTTCTGGTGAATGTGCTAACGTCTCCTGGATGTAATATACTGCCAGTGATGAGTTTATGAATAAATTCAATGAGCTAAAAAATAAAAAGCTCACTCATATGTTTTCCACCTAGTTTCTAAATATGCGTTTAATTCATTTGGATACAGGAAATCCTTGCATTTTCTTTGCTGTCCCATTTTCCATATTTTTTACTCATTGTTATTATTGAGTTTTCTGTTTCTCCTTTCATTAAAAATAATTTTCCAGGAGCTCTTTTTTCATTCCTTAAGTGTTCCTTTTAAAATACCATCCTAATCACACTTGTCATGGTGAGCATTTTATAATGAATTAAATTGTTGAAACACAATGTTGTACACCTGAAACTAATATATTATATGTCAACTATACTTCAATTAAAAATAAAATTTAAAAAATAAAGTAACATCCTATTATTATTTCACAGTTGTGATGTCTTCTTTAATATCACTGAGGATATTGATTATAATTATAATTATTCTCTCCACGTGTGGCAGAGAAAATTCATTGCCTCCTAATATCTTCAAAAAAATGGATATGGTTAAGCAGCAGGTGGCAAGGGAAGATTTTTCAGACCAGAAAGCTGGTGGACTTTTGGTAAAGGTGACGTAGTCACCTAGGATATCTTGGAAGTCAGACAACATGCAGCTGATTGAAACTGCAGTGTTACAGGAAATGGTTTTAAAAATTCAGAACATTGGTATGTCTTGTGCTTTGTGCCACATATGGCTACTGAGTTGCCTTACGAGGGAGACAATGCAGTCCAGAGATAGCCAAAGGGAGGCATGCTATGCTTGTGGTTTATAATCTAATTTTACTAGGATGCCTATAATTTGCAGAACTTTCAGGGTTGAAAAAACCGACCACTATGAATATCCAAAAGAAAGTAGTGGTAATCAATAAGACAGTATTAGCAGGAGATAAAATTTTGCCTCCAAGTATTTTTCAGGAGGCTCTCTTTAAGACTTTTCGTCCTGCCAATGGGCTCCAACGAAAATTAAAGTGAGGGAATTTCCTTCCCACTCAAACCTATTTTTAAATAGCCTCCAGGTATCCACCATCGGATTGAGATAGAAAGGGTCAAGCCAAAAAAAACAGAGGCCAATAAATAAAATACCAAGGACAGGATTTTAAAAACTAAGTCTAGAAAAGATCTTTGTATGTGCTTACTCCCTCATGGGACTGACTGGAAGTAATGAGACTAGAAGCCTAGAAGTTTTTTTGGTTGATGTTTACTTGTTTTCCAGCTTTATTGAGATATAGTTGACATATAATATTGTGTACGTATAAGGTGTGAAATGTGTTGATTTGATACACTTACATATTTTAATAAGATTACCATGGTGGTGGTAGCTTACACCTCCTTTAAAGTCACATAATTCCATTTCTTTTTCATGGTGAGAACACTTGAGATCTACTCTCTTACCAGCTTTTAAGTATATAATACAATATTGTTAACTATATTCACCATGCTGTATATTAGACCCCTGAACTTATTCATCTCCTAACTGGAAGTTTGTACCCTTTGACTAATACCCCTTCCCCCAGTCCCTGGTAACCATCATTCTACTCTGTTTCTATGAGTTTGGTTTTTGTAGATTTCTTGTATAAGTGGAGATCATACAGTATTTACCTTTCTCTGCCTGACTTACTTCACTAAGCACAATGCCCTCAAGGTCCATCTGTGTTGTCTCAAATGGCAGAATTTCCTTCTTTCTCATGGCTGAATAATACTCCATTGTATATATATAACACATCTTTGTCTATTCATCTGTTGATGGATACTTATGTTGTTTCCATATGTTGGCTATTTTGATGCTGCATTGAACATGGGAATGCATGTATCTCTTCTCTATCCTGTTTTCATTTATGTTTTATTTATATATATAATATATGATTATATGTAATAATATATAATATATATATAATAATTTCTATATAAAAATATACTTATCTATTCTGGATATATACCCAGAAGTGGGATTGCTGGATCATATGGTAGGTCTATTTTTAATTTTTGAGGAACTGTCACACTATTTTCCATAATGGCTGTAAGAATTTACATTCTCACCAACAGTGCACAAGGGTTCCCTTTTCTCCACATCCTCGCCAACATTTAGCTCTTGTCTTTTTTTTAAAAGATTTTATTTATTTATTTAACAGAGAGAGAGAGAGCGAGAGAGAGAGCGCGCACAAGCAGGGAAGCGGCAGGCAGAGGGAGAGGGAGAAGCAGGCTTCCTGCTGAGCAAGGAGCCCGATGCGGGGCTCGATCCCAGAACCCTGGGATCATGACCTGAGCTGAAGGCAGACGCTTAACTGACTGAGCCACCCAGGTGCCCCTAGCTCTTATCTTTTTGATGATAACGATTCTAACAGGTTTGAGGTGATAGCTCATTGTGGTTTTATTATTTTTTTAAATTTTAAAAAATGTTGAGCTTCTTTATTAAATATTTCTTTTTAGTTGTACATTTTCATTCCAGAATTTCCTATTGGTTCTTTTTAACATAATTTGTATATTTGTATTAATATTCTCTATTTGATGTGACATTGTCATCTTCCCTTTACTTATTTAATCATAATTTCTTCTAGTTTTAAAAAGTAGTTATAATTTCTACATTGAAATCTTTGTCAAATCTGATATTGGTTGCTTTTATTCCCAGTTTATTTTACCTGTTTTTGTTTGTTTTTTAGCATGGGTGGGTCACATCTACCTGGTTTTATTTTTCTTGTAACATTTTGCTAGAAACTAGACATTGTAGATAATACTCAGCTCTAAGTACTGTCCTGCCCCCTGTCCCCCACCCTTTCTGGACCTGTTTTTGTTTCTTGCTTGCTTATTTGCTTAGTGATCAGTTGAAACATATTAGTGAAGTCTATTTTGTTTCCCTCTCCGCAGTGTTAAGCCTTTGATATTGCTCCTCAGAGGGGCTGCAATCTTGTCATTGTGGTTTTAATTTGCAATAAACTGATTATTAGTGATGTCAAGCATTTTTCATGTAACTGGTGTCCATTTGTGTGTTTTTTTTTTTTTTTGGAAAAATTGTCTACTCAATTCCTCTGCCTATTTTAAAAATCAGATTGCTTGGTTTTTTGTTATTGAGTTCTACTGGTTTCTTATGTTTTTTGTATATTGACCCCTTAGCAGATATGTGGTTGCAAAACCCCATATTTTCTCCCATTATGTAAGTTGTCTTTTCATTTTGTTGATTTTTTTTTTCTGTTCAGAAGCTTTTAGTTTGATGTAGTCCCACTTACTGATTTTTTTTGCTTTTGTTGCTTGTACTTTTGGTGTCACATCCAAGACCAATGTCACAGAGTATTTTTTCCTATGTTTTCTCTGAAAGTTTTATGGTTTCAGGTCTTATGTTTAAATCTTTAATCCATTTCTAGTTAATTTTTGTGAGTGGTGTAAGATAGGAATCCAATTTCATTTTTCTGCATGTGTTTATCCAGTTTTCCCAACACCATTTTTTGAAGAGACTACCCTTTCCCCATTGTGTATTCTTGGCTCCCTTGTCAAATATTAGTTGACTGTATATGTGGCAGTTTATTTCTGTAAAAGCCTGTAAGTTTTTGACAGTAGTGAATTGCAAAAAACAAAACAAAAACAAAAAACCCTACAAAGCAAGGCTTCAAAAGCATGTGATACAAAAAAGCCCCATGAAATACTAGCTATAAATTTATTTATTTATTTATTTATTTATTTATTTATTTATTTATTTATTTATTTTAAAGATTTTATTTATTTGACAGAGAGAGACACACAGCGAGAGAAGGAACACAAGCAGGGGGAGCGGGAGAGGGAGAAGCCGGCTTCCCGCTGAGCAGGGAGCCCGATGCAAGGCTCGATCCCAGGACTCTGGGATCATGTTTGAAAAAAATAAAGTAGGAGCATGTTTGAAAAAAATAAAGTAGGAGCACTCACACATCCTGAATTCAGAATTCACTATAAAGGTACAGAGATCAAGGTAGTGTGGTTTTTCTGAAAGGACAGACTATGGATTAATGGGACCAAAGACAGAATCCAGAAACAAAGGTGCAAAGGAGAAAGAGTATAACCCTTTCAACAAATGGTGCTGGAAATATTGGACGTCCATATGCAAAAAAAGAAAAGGAAAAAAAAAAAGCCTTTGACCCTTGACCTATACCTTGCCTTCTATATAAAATTAATTCAAAATGGACCATAGATCTAAATGTAAAACTGAAAACTGTAAGATTTCTAGAAGAAGACATAGAAGAAAATCTCTGTTAACCTTCAGTTAGGCAAAAATTTCTTAGATATGATGTCATGGACACAATTGGTAAAGGAAAATGCTGATAAATCTGACTTCAGCAATAAAAAGACAAGATACAGAATGGGAGGAAATATTTGAAAGCTTATGCTTGATCAAGCACCTGCATCCAGAATATCTAAAGAATTCTCAAAGCTCAATAAAAAAAACAATTCAAATATAAAAGGAGTAAAAAAAATTGGACAGAAACTTCACCAAAGAAGATAAACAAATGACAAAGAAACACATGAAAAACTGCTCAGCATCTTAGTCATTAGTGAAATGCAATTTTAAACCACAATGAGATACCACTGCACACTTTTCATATTGGCTAAAATAAAATAAAATACGGGCACACAATGTGCTGGTGAAGATGCAGAGCAACTGGAAAACTCATGCATTGCTGGTAAAATGCAAAATGGTGTAGTCACTTTGGAAACAGCTTGTTCAATTTCTTACAAAGTTAAGCATACGCTATCCAAAGCAGCAATCCCACTCACAGGTATTTTTTAAGTTTTTATTTAAATTCTAGTTAACATAAAGTGTAATACTAGTTTCATGTGTACAATATAGTGATTCAGCACTTGCATACATCACCCAGTGCTCATCAGGACAGTGCTCTCCTTAATCTCCATCACCTAGTTCACCCATCCTCCCACCCTCCTCCCCTCTGCTAACCATCAGGTTGTTCTTTACAGTTAAGAGTCTGTTTCATGGTTTGCCTAGCTCTCTCTTTTTGTCCCTTTGTTCATTTGTTTGTTTCTTAATTTCCATATATGAGTGAAATCATATGGTATTTGTCTTTCTCTGACTGACTTATTTCACTTAGCATCATACTCTCTATCATCCGTGTCATTGCAAATGGCAAGATTTCATGGTTTTTATGGCTGGGTAATATTCCATTTTATATATATACCACATCTTCCTTTTTTTTTTTTTTCTCAGCTCTAGGATTAGGGTTCGGATTAGGGCCAGTGTTAGGGTTAGGGTTAGGGACAGGGGAGGGTTACATTTACGGCCGGGGTAAGGATATGTGCCTGGTATCCTGCAGTTCAGAAACCTCTCCAGAGTGTTAGGTTTAGGGTTAGCATTAGGGTAGATGTTAGGGGTTAGACGTTGGGGGTTATGGGTTACAGTTTTGTTTAGTGTTAGGATTAGGATTAGGGTTATGGTATGTGCCTGGTATTATGCATTTTAGAGACCTCTCCAGAGAATTAAACCCCAGACTTCTGCTGGGTGAGAATAGACATGGGTCTCTAAATGCTCTGTATATAGATATTGAGTTGTTCCTTCTGGGTTTTTTGGGGGCCCAAAATTTAATTGTACTTTAATGTTTTTTACACAAGTTTTTATTTGACTTCCAGTTAGTTAACATACAGTGTATTACTAGTTTCAGATTTAGAATTTAGTGATTCATCACTTACATACAACACCTGGTGCTCATTACAAGTCCCCTCCTTAATACCCATCAACTATTTAACACTCCCCTATCCTCCTCCCCTCTGGTAACCCTGTTTATTCTCTAGTTAGAAGTCTGTTTCTTGGTTTCCCTCTTTTTTTTGCCCCTATGTTTTTTTGTTTTGTTTCTTATATTCCACATGAGTGAAATCATATGTTTTTTGTCTTTCTCTGACTGACTTATTTCACTTAGCATAATACTCTCTAGCTCCATCTAAGTCATTGCAAAAGGCAAGATTTCATTCTTTTTGGTGGCTGAATAATACTCCATTGTGTGTGTGTATATATATATATACACACACATACACCACATCTTCTTTATCCATTCATCAGTTGATGGACATTTGGGCTGTTTCTATAATTTGGCTATTGTAGATAATGCTGCTATAAATAATGGCGAGCATGTACCTCTTTGAATTAGTATTTTTATATTCTTTGTTGGATCGTAGGGTACTTCTATTTTTAACTCTTTGAGGAACTTCCATACTATTTTCTAGAGTGGCTGCACCAGTTTGCATTCCCACCAAGAGTGTAAGAGGGTTCCCCTTTCTTGGCATCCTCATCAACACCTGTTGTTTCCTTGTTAATTTTAGCCATTCTGACTGGTGTCATTGTAGTTTTGATTTGTATTTTCCTGATGAGTGATGTTGTGCATCTTTTCATGTGTCTGTTGGCCATTTGCATGTCTTCTTTGGAAAAATGTCTATTCATGTCTTCTGCCCATTTTTTAACTGGATTATTTGTTTTTGGGTGTTGAGTTGGTAAGTTCTTAATATATTTTGGATACTAACCCTTTATCACATATGTCATTTGCAAATATCTTCTCTCATTCCATAGGTTGCTTTTTTTAGTTTTGTTGATTGTTTCCTTCACTGTGTAGAAGCTTTCATTTTGATGAAGTCCCAATAGTTTATTTTTGCTTTTGCTTCCCTTGTAGTAGGAAGTTGCTATGGCCAATGTCAAAGATGTTACTGCCTGTGTTCTCCTCTACGATTTTAATGGTTTCCTGTCTCACATTTAGGTCGTCAATCCTTTTTGAATTTAATTTTGTCTGTGGTGTAAGAAAGTGGTCCAGTTTCATTCTTTTGCATGTTGCTGTTCAGTTTTCCCAACACCATTTGTTGAAGAGACTGCCTTTTGTCCATTGGATATTCTTTCCTGCTTTGTCAAAGATTAGTTGACCGTATAGTTGTGGGTTCATTTCTGGGTTCTCTGTTCTGTTCCATTGATCTATGTGTCTGTTTTTGTGCCAGTACCATACTGCGTTGACCACTACAGCTTTGTAATATAACTTGAAGTCTGGCATTGTGATGCCACCAGCTTTGGTTTCCTTTTTCAACATTCCTCTAGCTATTCAGGGTCTTTTGGGGCTCCATGCAAATTTTAGGATTGTTTGTTCTGTCTCTGTGAAAAATACTGCTGGTATTTTGGTAGTGATTGCATTTAATGTGTAAAATGCTTTGGGTAATATACACATTTTAACAATATTTGTTCTTCCAGTCCATGAACGTGGAATGTTTTTCCATTTCTTTGTCTGTTCTTCAATGTCTTTCATCAGTGTTTTATCATTTTCCGAGTACAGATCTTTTATCTCTTTGGTTAGATTTATTCCTAGGTATCTTATAGTTTTGGTGCAATTATAAATGGGATTGATTCCTTGCTTTCTCTTTCTGCTGCTTCATTTTTGGTGTATAGAAATGCAACAGATTTCTGTCCACTCATAAGTATTTCGCCATGGGAATTAAAACATATGTTCACACAAAAACTTGCATGTGAATGTTCATAGCAGTTTATTTTTCATGATTACCCCAAACTGGACACAATCCAAATGTCCTTAAATTGGTGAATAAAGGAAAAAATCCTTTGCTTTATCTCTGCAATGGAATATATCTCAGCAGTAAGAGAAAATGAACTATTGATGTAAACAACAGCATGAATTCACTATGCTAACTGAACAAAGCCAGACTCTAAGTCTACATATGGCATAATTCCACTGATATGAATCCTGGAAAGGGCAAAGCATTAGGGTCAGATAATAAATCAGTAGTTTTCAGGGGCTGGGGTTGGAGAGAGGCGCTGACTATAAAGGAACACCATAAGGCTAGATTGTGGTGGTGGTTACACAGCTGTATGCATTTTTAAAACCATATATAAATGTTCAACAAAACGAGTAAATTTTACTGTTTGTAAACTATTCCACAATGAAAAGGTAGGGAGGAAATGGAGCTAGAAATATCCTGTATTTAACTCTTTAGTCTCGCTCCTGCACTCCCATGTTTTTGCCCACAGGAAATAAAATTCTCCAGCCCCCAAAGAAGAGCATACTATTTATCTATGACCCTCCTATATGCCCATTGAAGAAAATAGTCAAGGAAGAACCATGAAAGTATAGACCAGGGGAATATGAAGGAAATAGATAAGAGAATTGGCACCATAGAGCAGAACTAGAGACTTCCAAAGGGTAAACTCCTTCACTTCTAAGGTAGGGAGGGAATCATCTCAGTCATGCTTAGCAGGATTTGATAAATGTTACTGGACAGTGATTACCACATGTTCTCATTCTTACTTTGCTTGAATGGAAGTTTTATTGTATTTTATCGTATCTCCATTCCACCATTTTGTTGCTTTGAGGTTAGGGTAGGGAGAGGAAGGTAACACGTTATTTATATGAAGTTGAATCTATAGCCTATCTAATACACAGCATAGTCTGTTTATTCCAAGTTGATCTATTTCTTTTGGTTGCTGACTTCATAAAAAAAAGTTATCAGGTTATTATTGGTTGTTGGCTCATTTTCAAGGTTGTGGAACTAAAATGTTGACTGGGGACTTCTACTTCTGGTAATTACAGATTTGGTAAATTATACTAACTTTCCCACTGAGGGCAACCACACAAAAAAGACATATTTCTTAAAATCATCAGTGGACTAGTGAATAAAAAAGATAGTAAAGAAACTCTGGAATTGGATTGAAGAAGATAGAAATCCAGAAATACAAGCTGCCCTTTTGGGGTTGCTGTTCCCCTGGGATGTTGCCAATTCTACAAGACATGACAAAGATACAAAGTCTAGAGGGGCAAAAGAATTCAAAGCCTGCTAAGAGGCAGAAGGCATGGGTAATCCCATAGATTTTGGGTATGGGGCTCCACCATAGAAGTAAGAGTAACCTTTTACCAGATTAACTTTGACAGGGATTACAGCCCACCTTCAAATCATATCTGTCCCTGAAATTATAGTATAGTGATTCCATATTGTTATTTTCCATAGGTGCTTGGCAAAAGTTAGTGTAAATTTTCTCTGCAGATAACATCATTCTTAATTTCAAATTATTTCTATAAACACTTATAATTAAAAAGTTTAATATACACTAAAATCACACCAGAAGACAAAAAATTGTGAATATTGCAGCATTATTTACAATTGCCAAAATATCAAAGCAGCTTAAGTGTCCATCAGTAGATGAATGTATAAGACAGATATGGTATATATATAGTGGAATATTATCCATAAAAAAAGAATGAAATCTTGCCACTTGCAACAACATGGATAGACTTAGAGGATCTTATGCTGTGAAATAAGTCAGCCAGAGAAAGATAAATAGCATATGATTTCACTTATATGTGGAATCTAAAAACCAAAACAAATGAATAAACAAACAAAAAACAGAAACAGACTCACAAATAGACCAAACTGGTGGTTGCCATAGGGGAGAAGGGTGGAGAAATGGTGAAATAGGTAAAGGGAATTAACAGGTACGAACTTCCAGTTATAAAATAAATAAGTCATGGAGATAAAAGTACAGCATAAGGAATATAGTCAATAATATTGTAAAAACATTGTATGGTGACTACACTTATTATGGTGAGCATTGCACATGTATAGAATTGTCAAATCATTATGTTGTGCACCTGAAACTGATATAACGTGGCATGTCAACTATACTTCCATAATAGAAATTTAAAAAAAACTTTTTGAAATCACAAAAAATCTAACACAAACAAGAACCAGGGGAAAAATAGGCAATAGCAACCTATCAACAAGGGATCCAGAAATATGAAAAATTACACATGAATTTTATTTATTTTTATTTAAATTCAATTTAATTACCATATAGTGTATTATTAGTTTCAGAGGTAGAATTTAGTAATTCATCAGTTGCATATAACACCCAGTGCTCATCCCATCAAGTGCCCTCCTTAATGCCCATCACCATATTACCCCATCCCCCTACCCCCTTCTCCTCTGGCAACCCTCAGTTTGTTTCCTAGAGTTAAGAGTCCCTTATGGTTTGCCTCCCTCTCTGTTTTTTTTTTTTTTTAAGATTTTATTTATTTGACGGAGAGAGACACAGCGAGAGAGGGAACACAAGCAGGGGGAGTGGGAAAGGGAGAAGCAGCCTTCCCGCGGAGCAGGGAGCCCGATGAGGGGCTTGATCCCAGGACCCTGGGATCATGACCTGAGCCGAAGGCAGACGCTTAACGACTGAGCCACCCAGGCGCCCCTCCCTCTGTTTTTATCTTATTTTATTTTTCCTTCCCTTCCCCTATGTTCATCTGTTTTGTTTCTTAAATTCCTTGTATGAGTAAAATCATATGATATTTGTATTTCTCTGACTGACTTATTTCGCTTAGCATAATACCCTCTAGTTCTATCCACATCCTTGTGAATGGTTAAGATTTCATTCCTTTTGATGCCTGAGTAATATTCCATTATATATATCTATATCACATCTTTATCCATTCATCTGTTGATGGACATCTGGGCTCTTTCCATATTTTGGCTGTTGTGGACATTGCTGCTATAAACACTGGGGTGCATGCACACACAAATTTTAAAATAACTTTAAAATAAGTATGTTTACCATGCTCAAGAAGCTATAAAACAAGGCTGAGAATTTTGGTAGAAGACTAAAAACTGTTTTAAAAAAGACATAAGAGGTTTGAAAAATCATAACATGAACATTTTAAAATTGAATCGAAAAACTGTGATAACTGAAATTAAGAGTTTGGTGGATGAGGGGCACCAGGGTGGCTCAGTTGGTTAAGTGTCTGACTCTTGATTTTGGCTCAGGTCATGATCTCAGGCTCTGGGATTGAGCCCCACATTGGGCTCCACCGTCAGGAGGTAGCCTACTTAAGATTCTCTCTCTCTGCCCCTGCCACCGCTCAATGTGCGCGCTCTCTCTCTCTTTCTCTCGCTCGCTCTTAAATAAATAAATAAATCTTCAAAAAAAAGAATTTGGTGGATGTGCTTTAACATCAGGCTAAGCCTAGCAGAAGAGTAATTCGGTGAACTGAAAGGTCAGAAGAAAATTACCAGAATGAAGTATGAACAAAAGGTAAAAATCAATGAGAATGTAACCAGAGAGAATGCATGGAGAAGGTCTAACATATATGTAACTGCAATTTCAGAATGAAAGAGAGAATGGGACTGAAGTAATATTTGTAGAGATAAGGGCTTTTATTTCAATAGTTTAGGGACAATTAGATAGCAGTTTAGAAAGAAAAAATTAAATTTGTCTTCTTATTTTATACCATACATAAAACAGTTTCACCAGAGGTGTAGGTCTACATGTGAAAAGCAAAATAATATAGCTCTAAGATAATATAAGAAAATACTTTTGTGATCTTAGAGTAGGGAAATATTTCTTAAACATGATTAAGAAAAATACTAAAAGGAAAAAATATTGATAACATAAAATTCAGAACATTTATTCAGCAAAGTTTCCAGAGAGGGAAAAGTGAAGCTATGGAACGTATTTGCAAAATATATATTTGACAAAGAACCCATAACCAGAATGCCTACAAATCTATAGAAAAATGAGCATGAACATGCACTTCCAAAAAGAGGACATCTAAATGATCAATAAACATATGAAAAGTTGCTCAACCTCCTTAGTTATGGGGAAAAGGTAAATGAAAACCACTATGTGATAATATAATTGATCCTATAAAATGGATCATACCAAGTCATAGGATGACTATTATTAAAAAGGCAAGAAATAGGGGTGCCTGGGTGGCTCAATCAGTTAAGCGTGTGCCTTCAGCTCAGGTCATAATCTCAGGGTCCTGGGATTGAGCCCCGCATTGGGCTCCCTGCTCAGTGGGGAGTCTGCTTCCCCCTCTCTCTCTGCCCCTCCCCCCTGCTCATGCTCTCTCTCTCTCAAATAAGTAAATAAAATCTTTTAAAAAGAGAAGAAATAACAAGTGTTGGCAAGGGCATGGAGAAAAGGGAACCCTTGTACACTGTTGGTGGGAATGTAGATTGGTGCAGTCATTATAGAAAACAGTATGCAGTTTCCTTGAAAATTTATTTCTAGAGCTATCATATGACCCAGCAATCCTACTACTGGGTATATATCCAAAGGAAATGAAATTAGTACTTTGAAGACATATCTGCATTCATGTTCATTGCAGCATTATTAACAATAGCCAAGATATGAAAACAACCTAAGTGTCTTTCTGTGCACGAGTGGATAAAGAAAATGTCATATTTATATTCAATGGAATATTATTCAGCCATAAAAAGAAGTAAATCCATTTGCCATAACATCTATGAACCTGGAGGACCTTATGCCAAGTGAAATAAGCCAGGCACAGAAAGACAAATACTGCATGATCTCACTTATATGTGGAATCTAAACAAACCAGACTCTGAGCCAGAGAGTAGAATGGTGGTAAGCAGCAGTGGGGAGGTGGGTGAAATGAAGAGATGTTGGTCAAAGGGTACAAACTTTCAGTTATTTGATGAGTAAACTAATGTACAGTGTGGTGATTATAGTTACTAATACTGTATTGTATGCTTAAAATTTGCTAAGAGAGTAGATCCTAAGTGTTCTCACCAGACACATACAAAATGTAACTATGTGAGATGATGGATGTGTTAATTAATTTGATTGTGGTAATAGTTTCAATGATATATGTACATGTATTTTATAATGTATTTGTATATTAAATGTATATGTACATGTATATTGTATATTAAAATGTATATTAAATCATTGCATTGTACACCTTAAATATATATAATTTTATTTGCCAATTATACCTCAATAAAGCTGAAAAAATAAGGTAAAAGTATCAGATCATTTTATTTTTAACAGCTACATAATATTTCATCATAGAAGCAAACAAGAAATTTATGTAACTATGTTACTATTATTTGATTTCTAGTGTTACTCCCACCCCAATTTTCCCTTATTATGAGTAATGTTGCCACAGATAGCTTTGTGATTAAACTTTTGTCTGCATTCCTGATCATTCCCCTAGAATACATTTAAAGAAATCTACCAAAGAGGACAAACAGCTTGTATATTTTTCTTCCAGAAAATAGAATAATTTATTAATTTTTTTTCTGGTTGTAGAAGTAATACATGCTTGTAGAAATTTTCAGTAAGTAGAGAAAAAGTAGGAGAAAGCAAGTAAAAATCATCCATAATCCCACAACCTAGTCCTAGAGATAACTACTGTTAGCATCTTAGTGTATCCTTCCACAAATGTGCACAAATACGAATACAGATTTAAAAATGAATCTATTCTTATTACTTTCACTTCTTTTTTTAAAAAATTGAGATGTAATTGACATCTAACATTATGCAAGTTTAAGGTGTACAATGTGTTGATTTGATGCATTTATATATTTGCAATATGATTACCACTGTAACATGAGCTAATACCTCCATCATGTCACGTAATTAATCATTTTCCTTTTTTGTGTGTTGAGAACATTTAAGATATAGTCTCTTAGTAACTTTGAGGTATATAATACAGTATTGTTAACTATAATCACAATGCTGTGCATTAGATTTCCAGAACTTACTCATTTTCTAACTGCATAACACACACAACCACCTGCTGAAGACATCTATAAGCCACTGTCCAGTAGAACTTGTTTGGAATGATGGAAGTGTTCTATTCTGCACTACCCAATACAGTAGCCATGTACCACATGTGGTCGTTTTACTAAGGAACTGGATTTTAAATTTTATTTAACTTTAATTAATTTAAATTTATATAGCTGCATATGCCTAGTGGCTACTGTATTGGACAACACAGGTGTATAATACCTACATATTCATTTTAATAGTTTGCAGAGTACTTAATTAAATGGATGCACTGTAACTTACCTAACTGGTAGATATAAGTTGCTTGCAATTTTTGCTATTATAAACAACACTTCAACGAATACTGTAAAGGAGGAAATACGTTGAAAGAATACGGGCTAGTTCACTTTTCTGGTGTATTATCAGTTCAAACTCTTTTGCCAGTGCTATACGCAATTTATTTGATTACTCTTATAATTCAATTATGGAAATATTTGATGTACCTGGATAAATGTTTCATAACCTTAACATACTGAGTATTTCCTTTTAGAAAATGTTTTTATCCAGCCTTAGAACATGAATCAAATTCTTAGAGAACTAACTTTATGTAATACACTTTAATATGTTTTTTCCTTTGTAGGGTAATAGTTTTACTTTTTAATGTTTTTCTTAATTTTGAAGATTAGCATACATGCAGGAGAGTGTATGGAAAAGTATTTGTACAGTTGATGGAAAAAGTAAAAATCAACATCCATGTATGTACCACTCAGTATAAGAAATAGAATATTACTACATGCCAAAAGCATAATATATGACCCTCTATCATCATATTTCACTCCCATTTCCCAAGAGATGAATATTTGAATTTTGTGGTAATCACTCCTTGTTTTTTTTAAAGCTTTTAACAATTAAAATATGTTTCCTTACACTACATCAAAAACTAATGATGTAATGTATGGTGATTAACATAACATAATAATAAACAAATGGCAAAAAAAAATATGTTTCCTTAAAAATACATGGCTTAGTTTTGCTAGTTTTTGAACTTCATATACAAAATCAAAAGTGTGTAATTCTTTTGTGTCTGCCTTCTTTCACTTAATTATGTATGTTATCAATGATGTTAATTGTTTTATATTGAGAGATAACATACTGCAAAGTACCTATTACATTAACATTTATTGTACATCTCATTGACTTTTAAAATTCATGCATACACTCACATAGCCATCACCCTGCTAAAAATAAAGATTTTTCAGCACCCTGTAAGAGTCCCATGTGAGCCTTCCCTGTCTATAATCCCCTTAGAGGAAGCTACTCTTCTGATTTCTACCATTAATGATTAGTTTTGACTGTTTTTGAAGTTCGTATGAATGCAGTCATACAGTATGTGATCTTTTGGAGTCTGGCTTCTTTTGTTTAAAGTTATATATTTGAGAGTCATTCGTGTTGTTTTGATATCATTAGTGTGTCTTTCTGTTGTTGTTATTCAGTAGTATTGCATTGTATGAATATGCCACAATTTTTTTTTACTATCACTGTTCTTTTTTATTTTATTTTACTTTATTATGTTAATCACCATACATTGCATTAGTTTTTGATGTAGTGTTCCATGATTCATTGTTTGCGTATAACACCCAGCGCTCCATGCAGTACGTGCCCTCTTTAATACCCATCACCAGGCTAACCCATCCCCCCCACCCCCCTCCCCTCTAGAACCCTCAGTTTGTTTCTCAGAGTCCATAGTCTCTCATGGTTCATCTCTGCCTCCGATGTCCTCCCCTTCATTTTTCCCTTCCTACTGTCTTGTTTCAGAGGTACAGGTCTGTGATTCATCAGTCTTACACACATCACAGCACTCACCATAGCACATACCTCCCCAATGTCTATCACCCAGCCACCCCATCCTTCCCAACCCCCACTACTCCAGCAACCCGCAGTTTGTTTCCTGAGATTAAGAATTCCTCATATCAGTGAGATCATATGATACATGTCTTTCTCTGATTGACTTATTTCACTTAGCATAATACCCTCTAGTTCCATCCGCATCATTGCAAATGGCAAGATTTCGGGTTTTTTTATTATTATGCAGCTATGCCACAATTTTTTGACAATTTTTTCGGTGATGAGTATTTGGGTTGATTTCAGTTTGGGCTATTATAAATAAAGCTGTTATGAGCAATCTTGTACACATCTTTTTGTGAATATATGCATTCATTACTTTGGGATATATGCCCAGAAGTGAAATGGCTAGGTCATGGATCATTAAGTAGGCATATGATTAGCTTTGGTAAATGCTCTGGGTTTTCCAAAGTGGCTATACAGTTGTTCATTTCGAGGAGTAGTGTATGAGAGTTCCAGTTCTCCCACATCTTTTCCAACAGTTAGAATTATTATTACTGTTATTTTTAATATTTATTTATTTTTTAAAATTTTTATTTATTTATTTGACAGAGAGAAACACAGTGAGAGAGGGAACACAAGCAGGGAGAGTGGGAGAGGGAGAAGCAGGCTTCCTGCCGAGCAGGGAGCCCGATGCGGGGCTCGATCCCAGGACCCTGGGATCATGACCTGAGCTGAAGGCAGACGCTTAATGACTGAGCCACCCAGACGCCCCCAACAGTTAGAATTATTAATATTTTTAATTAGAGCCAGTCTGGTGGTTAGTATTTCACTGTGGCATTAATTTGTATTTCACTGAGGACTGCTGATGAGCACCTGTTCACATGCTAATTGTCATTTGTATATCCTTTTTTCTAAAATGTCTCTCCCAAGTTTGTTGCCATGTTCTTATTGTTTTCTTTCTCTTATTAATTTGTAGGGTTTTTAAAAAACTCGATATGAATCATTTGTCAGATTTATGCATTGCAAATATATTTTGCCATACTCTAACTTGCTTTTTCATTTTATTAAAGCTGTATTTTTAAAAGCCTTACTGAGACATAATTCACAGATCACACAGTTTGCTCATTTGAAGTGTACAATTTAATACACTTTAAAACTTTTGGAGTTGTGCAACCATTAACACAATACATTTTAGGATATTTTTATTACTCCAAAAAGAAACCTCTTACCCATTAGCAGTCACTTCTCACTGTTTCCCAGAACCCCCAGGCTCTGGCAACCACTGATCTGCTTTCTGGCTCTATAGATTTTCCTATTCTGGAAATTTCATATAAATGGAATAATATAATACATGGTCTTTGGGGCCTGGCTCCTTTTATTTAGAATAATGTTTTCAAGGTCCATCCATATGGTATGTATCAGTACTTCATTCCTTATTATGGCTGAATAATATTCCCTTGTATGGATATACGACTTTTTGTTAAACATTTATCTGTTGATGGACATCTAAGGTGCTTCCATTCTTTGGATATTATGAGTGATGTTGTTACGAACACTCATAGTACATGATTTTGCATGGACATATGTTTTAATTTTTCTTGGGAATATATCTAGGAGTAAAGTTGCTGGATCATATTTTAACTCTATGTTTGACTGTTTGAGGAACTGCCAGAGCATTTTCTAAAATGGTTGCACCGTTTTTACATCTCCATTAACAATATACTTGTGTTCCAATTTCTCTAGGTCTTCATTAACACTTGATATTGTCTAGTATTTTTTTATTATAACCAGCCTAGTGGGTGTTAAGTGGTATCTCATTGTGGATTTGATTTGTATATCACTGACAGCTAATGATATTGAGCATCTTTTCATATGCTTATTGGCCATTTGGATGTATTCTTTGGAGAAATGTGTATTCAAATCCTTTGCCCATATGTAATTGAGTTCTCTTTCTGTGATTGAGTTGTAAGAAATAGTTATACATTCTCGATACAAGTCTCTCTTGATATATGGTATGTGACTGATGTCTCCGATTCTGTAGATTGTCTTTTCACTTTCTTCATGGTATCCTTTCATACACAAAAGCTTTTACTTTTTGATGATTTTAATAATGGTACTTTAGCAAACAGGAGAGGAGTTTTTGATGTCAATAAAGCCTAGCTTGTAATTTTTAAATTATTAGTATGCTTTGTGTCCTATTTAAGAATTTGTCTAAGTGTCATAAAGTTATTCCTTTATGTTTTCTTCTAGAGCTTTTTTGGTTTCATTTTACATTTAGAAACATGATCCATTTTGTTTAAATTTTCTATGGTGTGAGATAGTCATCAAGGTAGTCTATTTGTGGATTCTATTCTCTTTCATTGATCTTTGTCTATCTTCCTGCCAATAACACTCTTAATTACTGTAGCTTTATTGTAAATCTTGAAAACTAGTAGTATAAATCCTCCAACTTTGTTGTTCTGCAAGATTGTCTTGGTAATACCAGATCCTTTGCATTTTTATATGTTTTAAAAATTAGCTTATCAGCTTCCACAAATTTCTTCCTGGATGTTTGATTTGGATTAAAATATATTCATAGTTCAATTTGAAGGGAATTGATATCTTAACGATGTTGAGAATTCTAGTTCATGAACGTCATATAACTCAATTCATTTATGTCTATTCACAGCAATGTTTTGTAGTTTTCATCATAGAACTCTTTTTTTTTCAGTTCTTAGGGTTTTTTTAATGTTCAGTTAGCCAACATATAGTACACCGTTAGTTATTGATGTAGTGTTCAGTGATTCATTAGTTGTGTATAACACCCAGTCCTCATCACAACATGCCCTCCTTAATGCCCATCACCCGGGTACTCCATCCCCCCACCCCCCTCCCTTCTATAACCCTCAGTTTGTTTCATCATAGAGCTCTTATACATCTTTTATTAAATGTGATCTCAGCTATTTGAAATTTTGTTATATACATTAAAAATAGCATTTAAAAGCATGATACTGGCACAAAAACAGACATATAGACCAATGGAACAGAATAGAGAACCCAGATATAGACCCTCAACTCTGTGGTCAAATAATCTTCAACAAAGCAGGAAAAAATATACAATGGAAAAAAGATAGTCTTTTCAATGAATGGTGCTGGGAAAATTGGACAGCCACATGCAGAAGAATGAAACTCGACCATTCTCTAACACCATACACACAGGTAAACTCAAAATGGATGAAAGACAGGAATCCATCAAAAACCTAGAGGAGAACATAGGCAGTAACTTCTTGGACATCGACCACAGCAACTTCTTTCAAGATACATCTCCAAAGGCTAGTGAAACTAAAGCAAAAATGAACTTTTGGGACTTCATCAAGATAAAAAACTTCTGCACAACAAAGGAAACAGTCAACAAAACAAAGAGGCAACCCACAGAATGGGAGAAGATATTTGCAAATGACACTACAGATTAAAGGGCTGGTATCCAAGATCTATAAACAACTTCTCAAACTCAACACCCAAAAAACAAATAATCAAGTCAAAAAATGGGCAGAAGACAGACACTTCTCCGAAGAAGACATACAAATGGCTAACAGACACATGAAAAAATGTTCATCATCATTAGCCATCAGGGAAATTCAAATCAAAACCACATTGAGGGGCGCCTGGGTGGCTCAGTTGGTTAAGTGACTGCCTTCGGCTCAGGTCATGATCCTGGAGTCCCGGGATCGAGTCCCACATCGGGCTCCCTGCTCGGCAGGGAGTCTGCTTCTCCCTCTGACCCTCCTCCCTCTCATGGTCTCTGTCTCTCATTCTCTCTCTCTCAAATAAATAAATAAAATCTTAAAAAAAAAAACACAACACATTGAGATACCACCTTACACCAGTTAGAATGGCAAAAACTGACAAGGCAAGAAACAACAAATGTTGGAGAGGTTGTGGAGAAAGCGGAACCCTCTTACACTGTTGGTGGGAATGCAAGTTGGTACAGCCACTTTGGAAAATAGTGTGGAGGTTCCTCAGAAATTTAAAAATAGAGCTACCCTATGACCCAGCAATTGCACTCCTGGGTACTGACCCCAAAGTCACAGATGTAGTGAAATAAGGGCCATATGCACCCCAATGTTCATAGCAGCAATGTCTGCAATAGCCAAACTGTGGAAAGAGCGTAGATGCCCTTCAACAGATGAATGGATAAAGAAGATGTGGTCCATATATACAATGGAATATTACTCAGCCATCAGAAAGGATGAATACCCAACTTTTACATCAACATGGATGGGACTGGAGGAGGTTATGCTAAGTGAAATAAGTCAAGCAGAGAAAATCAATTATCATATGGTTTCACTTATTTGTGGAACATAGGAATAGCATGGAGGACATTAGGAGAAGGAGGGGAAAAATGAAGGGGGGGACATGGGAGGGAGAGATGAACGATGAGAGACTGTGGACTCTCTGAGAAACAAACTGAGGGTTTTAGAGGGGAGGCGGGTGGGAGGAATGGGTTAGCCCGGTGTTGGGTATTAAGGAGGGCACATACTGCATGGAGCACTGTGTGTTATATGAAAACAATGAATCATGGATCACTACATCAAAAACTAATGAAGTATTGTATGGTGACTAACATAACATAATAAAATAAAATTTAAAAAATAAATAAAAGTAAAGACTCAGGACACCTGGGTGACTCAGTCAAAAAAAAAAAAAAAGAAAATGTGTAAAAGACATGAACACATATCTCACTGAAGAAGATATACAGATAACAAATGAGCATATGAAAAGATGTTCAACAGGGCCATCTGGGTGGCTCATGATTTAGGCTCAGGTCATGATCTCATGGGTTGTAAGATTGAGCCCCTACATCTGGCTCCAGCTCAGCAGGGAGTATGCTTGAAGATTCTGTCCCTCTGCTCCTCCTCCCCTAAAATAAAAAAATAAATCTAAAAAAAAAAAGAAAAAATAAATAAAATAAAAACATTTTTCATCAGTTGATGGACACAAGGGTGCCTGGAGGAGTATACGACTTGATCTCGGGGTTGTGAGTCCAAGCCCCATGTTGCGTGTACAGATTACTAAAAAAATTAAAATAAAATAAACATTATTCAATTGTTTGTTTCTGGTTATATAAATACAATTAATTTTTATAGATTTCGTGTTCAGCTACCTTGCTAAACTATCTTATTTATCCTAATGATTTATCTGTAGTTTCTTTTGCATATTCTGGTATACTATATTATCTGTGAATAATGATAACTTTGTCTCTTCCTTTTCAATCCTTATGCATTTTATTTAATTTAAATTTTTTGTATATTTAGGCTAGGTTCTTCAGTGGCAAATAGAAGTGGTAATAATGGGCAATGTTTGTCTTGTTTATGATTTTAAAGGGAATGTCTTCATTTTTTGATGAACTAGTCTACTCTTTTCCAAAGAATTTTTGCAGATACCCTTTATCAGGTTCAGAAGCTTCCTTCTACTTTTAGTTTTCTAAGAATTTTTCTTATAAATGGATGTGGAATTTTATCAAGTCCTTTCTACATCTGTTGAGATGATCATTTGGTTTTTCTTTTTAAATATTTGATGCAGTGAATTACCTTACAGTTGTTCCCCCTTATCTCTGGGGGTTACATTCCAATACCAGCAGCAGATGTGTGAAACTGCAGATAGTACCAAACTCTAGATATACTATGTTTTTCCTATACATATATACTTATGATAAAGTTTAATTTATAAATCAGGCACAGTAAGAGATTAACAATAACTAATAACAAAATAGAACAATTGTAACAATATACTATAATAAAGATATGTGAATATGGTCTCTCTCACAATATCTTCCTGTACTGTACTCACCTTTCTTCTTCTTGTGATGATGTGAGATGATAAAATGCCTGTGTGATCAGGTGAAGTGAGGTGAATGACATAGGCATTGTGATGTAGTATTGGATTACTATTGACCTTCTGACGATACATCAGAAGGAGGAACATCTGCTTCTGGATAGTGGTTGACTATGGGTAACTGAAAGTACAGAAAGTGAAACTGCAGGTAAGGGTGCATTACTGTATTTGGCATAAAAATAGCAAGATTTTTACTCCTTGAATAAATACCTTTTTTCTATGAAATGCTAATTTTTAATCTTTTATATTTGAAGATTTCATATATTTATTAGAGAGAGAGAGAAGGGGGAGGGGCAGAGGGAGAAGGAGAGAGAGTCTATTTTTTTTTAATTTTATTTTATTATGTTATGTTAGTCACCACACATCATTAGTTTTTGATGTAGTGTTCCATGATTCACTGTTTGTGTATAACACCAAGTGCTCCATTCAATAGGTGCCCTCTTTAATACCCATGACTGGGCTATCCCATCCCCCACCCTTCTCCCCTCTAAAACCCTCAGTTTGTTTCTCAGAGTCCATAGACTCTCATGGTTCGTCTCCCCCTCCGATTTCCCTCCCCTTCATTTTTCCCTTCCTGCTATTTTCTTCTTCTTCTTTCCTCCTCCTCCTCCTCCTCCTCCTCCTCCTCCTCCTTCTTCTTCTTCTTCTTCTTTTCTAACATATAATGTATTATTTGTTCAGAGGTACAGGTCTGTGATTCATCAGTCTTACACAATTCACAGCGCTCACCATAGCACATACCCTCCCCAATGTCCATCACCCAGCCACCCCATCCCTCCCACCCCCCACCACTCCAGCAACCCTCAGTTTGTTTTCTGTGATTAAGAATTCCTCATATCAGTGAGATCATATGATACTTGTTTTTCTCTGATTGACTTATTTCGCTTAGCATAATACCCTCTAGTTCCATCCTCATCATTGCAGATGGCAAGATTTCGGTTTTTTGATGGCTGCATAATATTCCATTGTATATATATACCACATCTTCTTTATCCATTCATCTGTTGATGGACATCTAGGCTCTTTCCATAGTTTGGCTATTGTGGACATTGCTGCTATAAACATTGGGTTGTATGTACCCCTTCTGATCACTACATTTGTATCTTTGGGGTAAATACCCAGTAGTGCAGTTGCTGGGTCGTAGGGTAGCTCTATTTTCAACTTTTTGAGGAACCTCCATACTGTTGTCCAGAGTGGCTGCACCAGCTTGCATTCCCACCAACAGTGTAGGAGGGTTCCCCTTTCTTCACATCCTCACCAACATCTCTTGTTTCCTGACTTATTAATTTTAGCCATTCAGACTGGTGTGAGGTGGTATGTCGTTGAGGTTTTGATTTGGATTTCCCTGATGCTGAGGGATGTTGAGCACTTTTTCATGTGTCTGTTGGCCATTTGTATGTCTTCTTTGGAGAAATGTCTGTTCACATCTTCTGCCCATTTCTTGATTGGATCATTTGTTCTTTGGGTGTTGAGTTTGATAAGTTCTTTATAGATTTTGGATACTAGCCCTTTATCTGATATGTCATTTGCAAATATCTTCTCCCATTCTGTCGGTTGTCTTTTGGTTTTGTTGACTGTTTCCTTTGCTGTGCAAAAGTTTTTTATTTTGATGAAGTCCCAGTAGTTCATTTTTGCCTTTGCTTCCCTTGCCTTTGGCGATGTTTCTAGGAAGAAGTTGGTGTGGCTGAGGTCGAAGAGGTTGTTGCCTGTGTTCTCCTCTAGGATTTTGATGGATTTCTGTCTCACATTGAGGTCTTTCATCCATTTTGAGTTTATTTTTGTGTGTAGTGTAAGGAAATGGTCCAGTTTCATTCTTCTGCCTGTGGCTGTCCAATTTTCCCAATACCATTTGTTGAAGAGACTGTTTTCCATTGGACATTCTTTCCTGCTTTGTCAAAGATTAGTTGACCATAGAGTTCAGGGTCCATTTCTGGGCTCTTTATTCTGGTCCATTGATCTATGTGTCTGTTTTTGCACCAGTACCATACTGTCTTGATGATGACAGCTTTGTAATAGAGCTGGAAGTCCGGAATTGTGATGCCGCTGGCTTTGCTTTTCTTTTTCAACATTCCTCTGGCAATCTGGAGTCTTTTCTGATTCCATACAAATTTTAGGATTATTTGTTCCATTTCTTTGAAAAAAGTGGATGGTATTTTGATGGGGATTTCATTGAATGTGTAGATTGCTCTAGGTAGCATTGACATCTTCACAGTATTTGTTCTTCCAATCCATGAGCATGGAACGTTTTTCCATTTCTTTGTGTGTTCCTCAGTTTCTTTCATGAGTATTGTAGTTTTCTGAGTACAGATTCTTTGCCTCTTTGGTTAGATTTGTTCCTAGGTATCTTATGGTTTTGGGTGCAATTGAAAATGGATCAACTCCTTAATTTCTCTTTCTTCTGTCTTGTTGTTGGTGTACAGAAATGCCACTGATTTGTATGCATTGATTTTATATCCTGCCACTTTACTGAATTCCTGTATGAGTTCTAGCAGTTTTGGGGTGGAGTCTTTGGGGTTTTCCACATAAAGTATCATATCATCTGCAAAGAGTGAGAGTTTGACTTCTACTTTGACGATTCAGATGACTTTTATTTCTTTTTGTTGTCTGATTGCTGTGGCTAGGACTTCTAATACAATGTTGAATAGCAGTGGTGATAGTGGACATCCCTGCCGTGTTCCTGACCTTAGGGGAAAAGCTCTCAGTTTTTCCCCATTGAGAATGATATTCGCTGTGGGTTTTTCATAGATGGCTTTTATGATATTGAGGTATGTGCCCTCTATCCCTACACTCTGAAGAGTTTTGATCAAAAAAGGATGCTGTACTTTGTCAAATGCTTTTTCTGCATCTGTTGAGAGGATCATATGATTCTTGTTCTTTCTTTTATTAATGTATTGTATCACATTGATTGATGTGCGGATGTTGAACCAACCTTGCAGCCCAGGGATAAATCTCACTTGGTCGTGGTGAATAATTCTTTTAATGTACTGTTGGATCCTATTGGCTAGTATTTTGGTGAGAATTTTTGCATCCATGTTCATCAGAGATATTGGTCTGTAATTCTCCTTTTTGATGGGGTCTTTGTCTGGTTTTGGGATCAAGGTAATGGTGGCCTCATAAAACGAGTTTGGAAGTTTTCCTTCCATTTCTATTTTTTGGAACAGTTTCAGAAGAATAGGTATTAATTCTTCTGGAAATGTTTGGTAGAATTCCCCTGGGAAGCCATCTGGCCCTGGGCTTTTGTTTTTTGGGAAATTTTTGATGACTGCTTCAATTTCCTTAGTGGTTATGGGTCTGTTCAGGTTTTTTATTTCTTCCTGGTTCAGTTTTGGTAGTTTATGTGTCTGTCTCTAGGAATGCACCCATTTCTTCCAGATTATCTAATTTGCTGGCATAGAGTTTCTCATAATATGTTCTTGTAATTGTTTGTATTTCTTTGGTGTTGGTTGTGATCTCTCCTCTTTCATTCATGAGTTTATTTATTTGGGTCGTTTTTCTTTTCTTTTTGAGAAGGAGAAAGAGTCTTAAGCAGACTCTGTGCTAAGCACAGAGCTGGTCACAGGGCTCGATCTCATGACACTGAAATCATGACCAGAACTGAAACCAAGAGTCAGTCACTTTACCAACTGAGCCACTCATGCACTCCTGTAGACATATTTTTGAATAATCATTCATTTGCCTAAGGGTTATAAAACTATTCAGTTTTTCTATTTCTTTCCAGTTCAATCTTGGTAAGATATATCTCTATCTCTATCTATCTATCTATCTATCTATCTATCTATCTATCTATCTATCATCTATCTATCTATCATCTGTCTATCTATCTATCATCTATCTATCTATATCTTTCCAGTTCAATTTTGGTAAGATCTATCTATCTTTGGTTTATACAGATAGATACAATTTGTTGGCATAATTTTATTATATATTTTATATTTGTTTTTTGTCTGCAGTATCTATAATTTGGTACCCCATTTCATTCCTAATATTGTTTATTTCTGTCTTCTAGCTTATTTTTCTTTGTTTAATCTTGACAGTAATTTCATTAGTTTTATTGGTCTTTTTAAAGAATCATCTTTTGTCTTCATTCATTCTCTATTGTTTGCTTTTGTCTATTTCATTCATTTATGCTTTTATTAATTATCATTTATTTCTATCTTATCTGGGTTTATTTTGCTGTTCTTTTACTAACTTCTTAAGATATATATATTTGGAGCTCTTTGGAAGAACACTGGAGACATAATGACTATCCTTAAATACTTGCGTGTATTCTTTTTTTACATAACCACACAGCAATTATAAAAATCAGGAAATTAACATTGGCTCATTACTATTATCTAATCTACAAACTCCATTCAAATTTTGCCATTTATGCTGATAATGTCATTTATAGAAAACAATTTTTGATTTCTGATCCAGGTTCCAGTTCAGGATCACACATCACATTTATTTGTGATATCTCTTTAGTCTCCTTTAAGCTAGAATAGTTCCTTATCCTTTCTTTGTCTTTAATGACCTTGATAGTTTTGAAGAGTTTAGGCTAGTTATTTTTGTACAATACTCTCAAATTGTGTTTATTTGTTTTTCCATGACTAGATTCAGATTACATGTTTTGGTAGGAGTACCACAGAATTAATATTGTGTCCTTCTCAGAGCCCTATATGAGGAATCAACAATGTTGATTTGTCCCTTTCTGTTGATATTAACTTTGATTTACAGGTTAAGGTAGAATCTACCAAGTTTCTCCACTGTACGTTTCCAATTTTTTAATTTGTATGTAACAAATATCTTAGGGAGAGATACTTTGAAATTATATAAAAATCCTACTCCTCAAACTTTTACCCACTTGTTTTAGTATCCACTGGAAATTCTTGCCTGAGTCAATTGTTATTATGATAGTTTGGTTTCCAGACTTTGATTTTTTAACCCCATAATTCCTTCTACTTTTGTTAGTTGGCATTCCAATGTAAAAAGATATTTTGCTCTTTATGTATTTATTTACTTACAGTAGTATGCATTTATGTATTATTTTATTTGATAGGTTATAACTTATTACCATCATTATATATTTTGATACTCAAATAGAATAAGATCTGGCCAGTGAAAGCCCTTTGATAAGACACTTATATCTCTTTGGCATGTGCTTATTGTTACTTGAGCACTTCCTTACTTTCTGATTTTAAAAGGTACTCCAGACTCATCTTTTAATTTCCCAGCTCCAGCTCTGGAATGAGCCATTTCTTCAAGGAGTATATAGGCCAAGATATATATATATATATATATATATGTATGTATTTCTATGTTTATTTATAGACATAAAATGCAAATTTGTTATTTTAATTTATGTTATTATATAACATTAAATATGTGCTATTATATATATAATAGTATGTATGTGTAAAAATCCAAGAGTTCACACTGATACCTCTAATTCTACTCCAACACCACAGAGTTGATTCTAGCCTTCCCACTTTCCACACTTGTAACTCTGTTTCCCAACAGTGAGAAATCTGGCTCCCATTATCCAAAATATATTTACTCATTTGCTCAATTCTAGAATGCACAGAAAGCAGTTTTATTATTGCTAACCCATTTCACTGTGAAAAACAAACCTGTAACTCTAGTTCAATATTTTTTTACATTTTTCTTTGGTATTTAGGCTGAGGACATCAAAACAGTATGTTCAAACATTATTTGGGTTTATTCTGTCCCCTCCTTCAGCTTTGTTGTAAGTTAGATTCATTTGTTTCTGTTTCCATTTTATTTTATGTTTTTCCCCATCCTTTTTTATTTTAGATTTTTTTGTATGTGAAACATTGACATGGTTCCAAAGTCAGAACCATAGACAAAAGAGTATTCAGAAAAGTGTAATTACCTCCATCCTCTATTCCCCTTTCCCATCCCATCCTTTCTACCCTGCACCCCCACCCTCCCATAGGTACAAATCTCATTATTTCTGCTTTTTACTTCCTATGTTTCCTTTTGCATACATGAACATTTATATATATCTTTTTATATTTATCCTTCTTATTTACACAAAAGGTAACTTACAATACACTTTTACACTTCGCTTTTTCCATCCACTTAACAGTATATCCTGGAACTAATGTTCAGAGGTCTTCTTCATTCTTTCTTTAAAAATTATAACTAGTAGACCTTTTCTTTTTTGAGCAGTTGTAGGTTTACAGAAAAAATTTAGCTAAAGGTATAGAGTTCCCATATGCTCCTCACTTTCCTGCAGTTTCCTTTATTTTTAACATCTTGCATTCATGTGGTACATTTATTACAAATGATGAGCCAATATTGACACATTATTACCAAAGTCCATAGTTTACATTAAGGTTCACTTTTGTGTTGTACATTCTGCAGGTTTTGATAAATGTATATTAACATGTATCTATTATTGTAGTATCATACAGAAAATTCACTGCCCTAAAAATCTCCTGTGCTCCAACTATTCATCCACCCATCCCTTCCAAATTCCTGGCAACCAGTGATCTTCTTGCTCTCTCAATAGTTTTGTCTTTTCCAGAAGTCATATAGGTGGAATAACACAGTATATAGCCTGTTCATGTTGGCTTCTTTCAGTTAGCAATATGCACTCAGGGTTCTTTCATGTCTTTTCATGTCATGATACTTCATTTCTTTTTATCTCTGAATAATATCCTATTGTATGAATGCATTATAGTTTTTATTCATTATAGTTTGTTATTCATTATAGTTTGTTTAGTCATTCATTCAATTCATAATTGAAGGGTATCTTGGTGGTTTCCATTTTTGGCAATTATTAATAAATCTATAAACATTTGTGTGCAGGTTTGTTTTTTTAAAGATTTTATGTTTTTAAGTAATCTCTGCACCCATTGTGGATCTCGAACTTACAACCCTGAGATCAAGAGTCACATGCTCTACCGACTGAGCCAGCTAGGTGCCCCTGTATGCAGGTTTTTGTGTAGAAATAAGTTTTCAACCCATCTGCATAAAATACAGAGGAGTACAATTGCTGGAAAATATGGTAAAATTATGTTCAGTTTTGTAAGAAACAGGCAAACTGTCTTCCAAAGTAGCTGTAACATTTTGCATTCCCACTAGCAATGAAAGAGAGTTCCTATTGCTCCACATCCTCTGTAGCATTTATTGTTGTCAGTGTTGTGAATTTTGGTTATTTTAATGGGTGTGTAGTGGTATCTCATTGTTTTAATTTGCATTTCCCTAATGATGTTGAGCATCTTTTCCTATGCTTATTGCCATCTGTATATCTTCTTTGGTGGGGTATCTCTTCCGATCTTTTGCCCATTTTAAAATTGTGTTGTTTTTGTGCTATTGAATTTTAAGAGTTCTTTATTTATTTTGGATACCAGTTCTTCATTTGATATGTGTTTTACAAAGATTTTCTCCCGATCTGTGGCTTGTCTCTTAACAGTGACTATTGTAGACCAGAAGTTTTTAATTTTAATGAAGTCTAACTTATTAATTTTTTATTTTATGGATTGTGCTTTTGGTATTGTGTCTAAGAAATTATTTGCCAAACCTAAAGCCACACAGGTTTTCTCTTGTTATCTTTTAGGAGTTTTGTAGTTTTGCATTTTACATTTAGGTTTATAATCCATTTAGGGTTAATTTTTGTGAAAGACTTAAAGTCTGCCTCTAGATTAATGTTTTTGCATGTGACTGTCCTGTAGTTCCAGCACTATTTGTTGAAAAAATTATCCTTTTTATATTGAATTGCCTTAGCTCCTTTATCAAAGATCAGTTGACTGTATCTGTGTGGTCAATTTCTGGTATCTGTTATGTTCCGTTGATCTATTTGTCTCTTTTTTCACCTATACTACACTGTCTTGATTAAAGTAGCTTTATAGTAAGTCTTGAAGCCAGTTAGTGTCAGTCCTCTGACTTTGTTCTCCTTCAATATTGTGTTGGCTATTCTGTGACTTTTGCATTTTCATATAAACTTTAGGATTAATTTTTCAATATGCATAAAATAACTGATGGAATTTTCATTGGGATTACATTGAATCTATAGATCAAGTTGGAGAGAATTAATATCTTGATAATATTGTTTCTTTCTACCTGTGTACATGGACTATCTTTCCATTTATTTAGTCTTTGATTTTTTCCATCAGAGTTTTATAGCTTTCTTCATATAGATCTTATACATATTTTGTCAGATTTATACCTAAGTATTTCATTTTCTTGGTGCTAATATAATTGGTGTTGTGGTTAAAATACTTTTTTAGCTTTATTGAGGTTTAATTGGTACAAAAAAATTGCACACGTCAAATGTATATGTCTTGAATGAGTTTGGACATATAAATATATTTGTGATACCTATCACCACAACCAAGGTATTAAACATATCCATTACCTCCAAAAATTTCACCGTGTTCTTTCATATTTTGCTTTGTTTTTGGTAAGAACATTTAACATGGGATATATCATCTTAACGTATTTTAAGGTGCATAACACTATATACAATGATACCGTTTTCTTTTAAGTAAGTTCTATTTGCAACATGGGGTTTTAACTCATGACCCTGAGACCAGGAGTAGCATGCTCTTCTGACTGAGCCAGCCAGGCAACCCATTATTGTTTTTAATTTCAAATTCCAATTTTTCAACTGGAAACTGACTTTTGTGAATTATCCTTGTATCCTGTAAACTTGTTATAGTTGCTTCTTAGGAGTTTTTTTGGCTGATTCTTTGGGTTTTTCAGCAGAGACAATCATATCATCTGTGAACAAAGACAGTTTTATTTTTTCCTTCCCAATCTGTATACCTTTTCTTGCCATATTGCATTATCTAGGACTTTCAGTATGATGCTGAATAGGAATGATGTTGAATAGTGAGATGGACATCCTTATATTGTTTCTGATTCTAGGGGAATAGCATCTAGTTTCTTACCATTAGGGAATATGTCAGCCATAAGTGTTTGTAGATGTTCTTTATCAAGTTGAGGAAGTTCTTCTCGACTCTTTTTTTTTTTTAAGATGTTATTTATTTATTTGAGAGAGAGAGAGAGAGAGTGAGAGAGAGAGCGCAAGAGGGGTAGGGTTAGAGGGAGAAGCAGACTCCCCGCCGAGCAGGGAGCCTGATGTGGGACTCGATCCCAGGACTCCGGGATCATGACCTGAGCCAAAGGCAGTCACTTAACCAACTGAGCCACCCAGGCGCCCCTTTCTCGACTCTTACTTTGCTAAGAGTTTCCATCATGAATGGTGTTGGATTTATCAAATGCTTTTTCTTTTTTTGGCTGGATACAGTCTACTTCATTGATCATACATGACAAGGTAGGACTCCCTAAACTTTTCCCCTTCTACAGGGGGTCTGGGTTTGAAATTGTATTGATGTTGGGAGATTCTCAGTGTGTTGAGAGATGAGTTGGGCCAAGGAGTCTCCAGTAACTGAAGGATTCTGTCTTCCTCTTGTGCTTTCATTGGAGCTGGTAGTCCAGGGGGCTCTTACTCCATGGAGGCCATGTGTCCATCGCCTGATTGCTGTAGCCAGATTCATTGTCATACCAAGAAATGAGCCAGACTAAATGGTCATTGAGAGCAATGCCAGCCCCAGCATCAGAGGTGGAAAAGTGAGTGTTGCTGTTGAAGTCCCAGGAGACAATTTGTTCCTCAGTGTAGCCCAAGATGCCCTTGAGGGGGCCCTCTAATGCCTGCTTCACCACATTCTTTATGTCATTTTATTTGGCAGCTTTCTCCATGCAGCAGGTCAGATCTATGACTGATACACTGGGGGTGCAGACATGTGAGGCCATGCCAGTGAGCTTCCCATTCAGCTCAGGAATAACCTTGCTCACAGCCTTGGCAGCACCAGTAGAAGCAGGGATAATGTTGTGGGCAGCCCCTTGGCCATCACACCACAGCTTTCCAGAGGGGCCATCCACAACATTTTGGGTGGCAGTGATGGCATGGACTGTAGTCATGAGTCCCTCTATGATGCAAAAGTTGTCATGGATGACTGCAGCCAGAGGGGCCAAGCAGTTGGTTGTGCAGGAGTCATTGCTGATAATCTTGGGGAGTTGTCATACTTTTCATGGTCCATACCCATCACAAACATGCAAGCATCAGCAGAAGAGGCAGAGATGATGACCCTCTAAAATGCTCATATTTTCTTGAGGATTTTTTTTATCTACGTTCATGAGAGACACTGGTCATAGTTTTCCTTTCTTGTAATATCTTTGTCTGATTCTGGTATTAAAGTAATGCTGACCTCAGAATGAGTTAGGAAGTATCACCTCAACTTCTATTTTCTAGGAAAGCTTATAGAGGTTTGTATAATCTCCTTAAATGTTTGGTAGATTTTACCTTGGTAGAATTCACCATCTGAGCCTGTTGCTTTCTGTTTTGGCATGTTATTATTATTGATTTAATTTTTAATAGATACAGACTTATTAAGATTGTCTATTTCATCTTTTGTGAGTTTTGGTAAATTGAATCTTTCAAGGAATTGTTCCATTTCAATTAAGTTATCTAATTTGTGAACATAGAGTTTTCTTTAATATTCCTTTATTATTCTTTTAATGTCTGTGGGATCAGTAGTGATGGTCCTTCTTTCATTTCTAACTTTAGCAAATTTGTGTGTGCTCTTTTTTTTTTTCTTAGTTAAGCTAAGTACAAATTCATCAATTTTATTGACCTTTTCAAAGAACCAGCTTTTGGATTTGCTGATTTTCTCTACTGATTTCCTGTTTTCAATTTTAGTGATTTTGGTCTACTTTTTATTATTTCTTCTGCTTATTTTGTATTTAATTTGCTCTTCTATTTTAAAATTTATTCTACTTTTTTTCATTTCCTAAAGTGGAAGCTTAAATTATTGATTTTAGGTCCTTATTCTCTAATATTCAATGCTATAAATTCCCTCTAATTACTGCTTTTGCTGCATACCACACATTTTATAATTTTAATTTAGTTTAAAATATTTTTTGTAGGTTCCAGTTTTTATTTGAAATCCAGTTATTTAACAGATAGTGTAATATTAGTTTCAAGAGTAGAATTTAGTGACTTATTGCTTACATATAACACCCAGTGCTCATCACAAGTGCCCTACCCAATACCCGTCACCCATTTAGCCCAGCCCCTTGCCCACCTCCCCTCCAGCAACCCTCAGTTTGTTCTCTGTAGTTTAGAGTCTGCTTTATGGTTTGCCTTTCTCTCTCTTCCCCGCCCCCTATGCTCTTCTGTTTTGTTTCTTAAATTCCACATGAGTGAAATCATATGGTATTTGTTTTTCTCTGACTTATTTGCTTAGCATAAAATATTCTAGCTCCATCCATGTCATTGCAAATGGCAAGATTTCATTCTTTTTTATGGCGGAGTAATGTTCCATTATATATATATACCACAACTTCTTTATCCATTCATCAGTCAAAATATGTTTTAATTTCTCATGAGACTTCTTTGAACCACATGTTATTTAGAAGTGTGTTGTATTTGGTCTTTTTTTCAGCTTTTTGTTATGGATTTCTGGTTTAGTTTCATTGTAGCTTGAGAGCATATTTTGTATGGCTTCTCTTCTTTTAAATTTGTTAAGTTGTGTTATATGTCCTAGAATATGGTCTATCCTGGTGAATATTCTGTATGAATTTGAGAAGAATGTGCATTCTGCTGTTGTTAGATAATGTATTCAATAGGTATCAGTTAGATCCAGTTAACTATTGGTACTGTTCAATTCAACAATGTCATTTTAAATTTTCAGGCTGCTGGATCTGTTCATTTTTTAATTTCTATTTTTAGGTAATCTCTACACCCAGCATAGGGCTCAAACTTACAACTCCATAGTCATGAGTCATATGCTCCACTGACTGAGCCAGCCAGGCGCTGCTGGATCATTAATTATTGGTGGAGGAATGTTGAAATCTCCAGCTGTAATAGTGGATTTATCTATTTCTCCTTGAAGTTCTATCGGCTTTTGTGTACATATTTAGACACTGTTGTTAGTTGCATACACATTAAGGATTGCTCTGTCTTCCTGGTTAATTAAACTTTTATCATTATGTAATGCCCTTCTTTATCCCTAATAATTTTCCTTGCTCTGAAGTCTGTTTTGTCTGATATTAATAAAGCCACTCCAGCTTTCTTTTGATTACTATTGCCATGTTAAATTTTTCTCTATCCCTTTACTTTTAATCTATATATGTCTTTATATTTAAAGTGTCTTTTTTGTAGGCAACATATAGTTGGGTCTTGTTTTTTGTTTTTTGATCCATTTTGACAGTCTCTGTCTTTAACTGGTATATTTAATCTATTGACTTTTAAAGTGATTATTGATACAGTTGTATTAACACCAACCACATTTGTTATTGTTTTCTATTAGTTGCCCTTGTTCTTTATTATTATTATTATTATTTTTTTTTTGGTCTTCTACACTTTTTCTGTCTTCTCTGGTTTTGAGTATTTTGCATGATTTCATTTTTTCTACTTTCTTAGCATATCAATTACATTTCTGTTTTACTTTTTAGTGGTTGTCCACTCATTTGCAATATACATTTACAACTAATTCAAGTCTACTTTCAAATAGTGGTCTACTATTACATGGATAGTACAGGTAGCTTATAACCAAGTATTCCCATTTCTTCCCTGCTGTCCCTCATAGCATTGTTGTCATTCATTTCACTTATCCATAAGCTATATCCCTGAATGCATTGTCGCTATTATTTCGAACAAACTGTTACCTGTTAGATCGATTAAGTATAAGAGAAATAAAAGGTTTTATTTTACCTTCATGTATTCCTAATCCTCCTAATGTTTTTCCTTTCTTCATGTAGATCTGAGTTTCTGATTTATATAATTTTTCTTCTTTCTGAAGAACTTCTAAAAACATTTCTTGCAAGGCAGATCTAGTAGCAACAAATTCCCTCAATTTTGGTTTGAGAAAGTATTACTCTTTCACTTTTGAAGAATCATTTTTTTTTTAAAGATTTTGTTTATTTATTTGACAGAGAGAGAGACAGCGAGAGAGGGAACACAAGCTGGGGGAGTGGGAGAGGGAGAAGCAGGCTTCCCGCTGAGCAGGGAGCCCGATATGGGGCTTGATCCCAGGACCCTGGGATCATGACCTGAGCTGAAGGTAGAAGCTCAACGACTGAGCCACCCAGGCACCCCGAAGAATCCTTTTTACAGGGCACAGAAGCCTGATTGTGTTTTTTGTTTGTTTGTTTTTAGATGTGTCTCTCTTTTTTATTTCACATAACCACAATGTCATTATTCACACCTAAAAACATTTAATAATGATTTCTTAATATCATCTAATCTTCAGTCAGTTGTTTTCCTTCAAATTTTTGTTTGTATTATAAATATCTTTTTACAGTTGATTTATTTGGAGTTTTACATTCTAATAAGATATGTTCTTGGTGAACAAACAGCTGAATCTTGATATTTTATTACTCAGCAAAAAATAGATAATGATGATTTGTTTTTTAACACTTTAATATTTTAATCCACTTTCTTCTTCCTTTGTAGTTTCTGAAGAGAAGTCAACATAATTCTTATCCTTGCTTCTTTATGTGTAAGGTGCTTTCCTCCTCTATATTCTCTCTTTTTTCCACCATCATTCGTCTCCAAGTCTCAAGACAGGCAATATATTCCTTTTGGTTATTGAAAAGGCAGATTTATTTCTAGATTATTTTTAAATTACCTCAGAAATTGAGGGTTCAGGATTTGTATAAGGACCTTTTGGTTGATTCCACACCTGAAGAGGCCCTGGACTTTGTCTTCTGTTCTCTGTGTCCTTTAAATATGTAAAAAGTAATGCTTAATTCCACCCAATTTGGTGAGTATTATTAAGAAGAAAGCTTCAGTGTTCTACTTAACTTTCTGGGAAGCTATTCCTTTAAGTTTTTAAATTTTAATTCCAATATAGTTAATGTACAGTTATATTAATTTCAGGTATACAATACAGTGATTCAATAATTCTATACATGGATGCCATATTTTTTAATACCTAGCAAAACTATTCCTCATCTTTTGTCAGACCCTAAAATGCACTAAAATATTTTTGTTGTTTTCAGATGGAGGATCATTCTAGGCACAGCCTGTTTTGTTGCTGAAAATGGAACCTTTCTGAGAAACCAGAAAAGATAGTAGTTTTATGTTTTCCTATGTTTTGTGTGCAACAAAAATATATTCCACTATTTTTTGGTTTGAAGATATATTTTTATTTTAGAGTAGTGATTGATAATACAGTTGATCCTGAAGGACTGGAAACAACATATCAATAATTAAAAGGAGATAAATTATCTTATAATCATTACTATCAACTTTATTTCCTTCTACTTGAAAAACAGATTACAAAAGATAACTGAAATTTTTAGGCATTATTCATTGCTTCATTTTTTAAGAGAAAGCCTTTAAATACATCTTCTCTTACCACTGTACTTGAAGTTAGGTTATCAAAATCTTTAGTGTTATTTTTCTTCATAGCTGTGATAAATCTGAATGAAAGCCATATTACAACATCTTGGCAATTTCTGTGGATTATAAGGACCCAGTCTTTCAACATGTGAAGGTGTATTGTGATTACTGAATGATATATGTCACATCTTTAGAAATCCCCCTGTCTTGAGGTACCTGGGTGGCTCAGTTGGTTAAATGTCCGACTTGATTTTGGCTCAGATCATGATATCAGGGTTGTGAGATTGAGCCTCATGTTGGGCTCTGTGCTCAGCAGAGAGTCTGCTTGAGATTCTCACTCTCCCTCTCCCTCTGCTCCTCTCTTTCACTCTCTGTCTCAAATAAATGAACAAATCTAAAAAAAAAAAAGAAATCCTCATGTCTTTGTGATTAGGGGAGAACCATCTTTTTTTTTTTTTTGTCAGTGATACTGTAAAAATATGGAATGGCTTATATTTTACAGTTATCTTGGTGGTATAGTGTTCTTTACTGACACAATAATTTGAAAAACCCTGAATTTCTGAAGCAAAGAGTTAATTTGTCTTGAGCTTGTCAAACAAGGCCATAATTTGAAGTAGAAAAAGTTATCCTCAGTTCATCTTCATAATTTCTGCATTTATGACATTTCCCTTTTATATTTATACTGAGTTCCCTAAATTTTAATAAAAGCTTTTATTGTGCCCTTACACTATGGAAAAGTATTTATGTACTATTTCTAAAATTTCTGCCAATTTATGCTGCAAATAAGGAGTTGCTCTCTATAGATAGGTAACCGAATAATTTTTTGACATCTGTGGCTAGCTATAATATTGAACAGAAATGGAATCTACTGCACTCATTTAAATGTTATTTTAGACATAAAAGAAGTAAATTTAAAAAGGATAATTTAATGATCCAAATATCAAAGTTAGGATTTCTAAATCTGAAACAGGTACTATTATTATATAATATAATTTATACAATGGGAGAGATGAAATAAACTTTATACTTTTTTCTGCCAACCTCTGTATGTACAGTGTTAACTGAGGCTTTTAATATTCCTGAAAGCCAAAAGTCTAATATTCAATAATTATGGAATTTGCAAAATATTAAGAATTTTGGGGGAAAAGCCTTATTCAGATTAATATAATCATCTTTAATGTGTAATAATATCATTTTATGTGATGTGATGAGCACTGGGTGTTATATGCAACTAATGAATCATTGAACACTACACCAAAAACTAACGACATACTATATGTTGGCTAATTGAATTTAAATAATAAAAAATGAATATCATTTTAAGTAGACCTTAAACTGGAGTTCTAATTCTTCTGCCTCTATGCTAAACCTTTCTTTTTCAGATCTTTTTGAATATGCATGTGTTTTCTTTTTAGTAGTGGGTAAAATTCTAACAAATTTCGGATCTCAATTATGGCATTGAAACTCAAAGGCAGAGTAGTTAAAGAGTTCTATTCTCTATGCAACCAAAGCTTAATCAATCATCATTGGTGCCTCTAGTTACATATCTCAACTACTACCTTGATTGTTTTATTTCCCAGCTTCAAAATCTTCACTCTTTCCTCAGTACTCAAAAGATAAAGCTAAATTCCTTACATACATAAAAGACCCTTCAAAGTTAGTCCTTTCTGCTCTTCAGCCTCCTTTCTTATCACTTTCTCTCTGTGTCTCTCTCATTCTGCCATGTTTCAGCTATACACATCTTGCAATTCCCGCATCACATTGTGCCTGTAAGCTATTCCTTCTGCCTGGAATCTCTATTCCCTTCATTGACACAAAGATAACCCATTAATTTTCCAAGGCCCAGCTCAAACATTACTTTCTCTGTGAAGCTGTATCTTACTTCCCCAGGCTCCTTCCTTTTAGTCATGATATACAAGGCTGCGGTAACAAATAGATCCCCAGATTTCATCACATTAGCACTGTATAAATATTTTCTTTCTCTTTTAACAGTTGTGAGAGATTTTTCAGGTTGGTGGACTAGCTCTTCTCTATGTTGTCATTCAAGACTTAGCTGAGAAAATACACCAGTCTCCAACACATGGCTTCCATGTTTCCCTGAATGTTGACACCCTTTTACTATCACACATTTAAAATAAAATTGTCTCAAGTACTTCCTCTACATACTTTCTGGGTTCTCTATTTTGTTCCATTGATCTATGTGTCTATTTTTATGTCAGTACCATGCTGTTTTAATTACTATAGTGTTGTAGTATAGTGTGAAATCAGGATGTGTGATGCCTCCAGCTTTGTTTTTTCTCAAGATTGCTTTGGCTATTCAGACTCTTTTGTGGTTCCATATGATTTTTAGGATTCCTTTTTCTATTTCTGTGAAAAATGCCATTGGAATTTTGATAGGGATTGTGTTGAATCTATAGATGGCTTTGCGTAACATGGATACTTTAACAATATTAGCTCATCCGATCGATGAACACAGATGTTCTTCCACTTATTTTTGTCTTCTTCAATTTCTTTCAATTTCTATCCTCTCAAAATCATATTCTTTTATTTAGATTCATAGAAATCTCATTATATGAAGTGGTCATTTGTTTTAGCAATTCTTAATTCTGTATTTCATCTCAATGAAATGTTTTATGAATTTATTTGTAGATAACTAAAAATCTACAAAATTATAACTGCCTAATTTCTATTTTGGGGGGAAAATTGTATTATTCTGGTCAAGTCTTTTGTAAAGTAGACATACTCTACTAACTTTGTTAACACATTTTACATTTTTTTAATGATATTTTTGCACTCACAAAATTTTTAGTGCTCTTTCCTTGTTCAAGTATTCTGTTTATACTATGTATGTTGGCTCTTATACACACAGCAGCATACTTACCTATGAGCTCAAGCTGGGCATTTCTGCAGTCTATGTGTAACTTGGCATTGTAAATGGTTGGTTTTCCTCCTTCTACCAAATTGCTGTAAGGCTAGTTATATATCCTCACATGCTGGCCCACATTCCAATTTAGCTATTTTCCTTTTAAAGCTTCTAGAAAATGTGTAAAAATACAGGTATGTATATTATATTCTTGCTTAATTTTAACCACTTCCTACATATGTTAATTGCACTTTTTAAAAGGTTGGCATCCTAAGTTGCCCTCAATTTTCTTTATACCCCTGTCATAGCCCTGACCCGTGTTCACACTTTGTTTAGTTTCTTTTACTCCAGTGAGATCTACATTGGTCTGTATATTATGCTTTTCTCATAGCTTGCCTCATCTTCCCTTTTTAATACAAGATTCCTGGTGACATTTTGTTTAAGAGGAGCCTAGCCCTCCTGTGTGGCCTACAACAAAAGTTGTTCTGGGTTTTGGAGACTTTCTAGTGTCCACCTTTTTTTTTTTTTTAACTCTGCATGGAACTGATGCTTTTTAGAAAGCACCAACATAGAGGTTTTGGACTGGAATTTCTTGTCTAGGGCACTAAGTTTGGCCTCCAAGACTGTATTTTCTTGTCTTCATATTTAAAAGTGCGGTGACTACTGGCTTTTATTTTATTTATTTATTATTTATTTATTTATTTATTTATTTATTTTTAAAGATTTTATTTATTTATTTGAGAGAGAGAGAGAGCACAGGCAGGGGGAGCTGCAGGCAGAGGGAGAGGGAGAAGCAGACTCCCTGCTGAACAGGGAGCCCGATGTGGGGCTCGATCCCAGGACGCTGGGATAGTGACCTGAGCTGAAGGCGTATGCTTAACCAACTGAGCCACCCAGGCGCCCCAACTACTGGCTTTTAAATTAATTAATGCATTCAAAGTATTATATAAATTTTTATTATATAACTACATATAAATATATGCTAATATGTTAATGCTATCCATTATATTGTATATAACATATAATATATAGTATATATAATACGTATATTTTTGCAACTTAGATGTCATAGACACATAAAGTATTAAACCTAGAGACAGCCTTAGAGATCATCTAATCCAAATACACATTTTTACAGATGACTAATCAATCTCCAAGAAGGTTGAAAGTTGCTCAGGTTCACAACAGCTAGTGTGGCAAACCTGGAACTATAATACAAGTGTCCTAATCTGGTCCTCTTTGCTTTTTATGTTTCCTTCAGTCATTCACCAGGTACTATAGAATCTGCCTTGAAAAAGTGTTTGAATAATAGCTAACATTTATTGACAATCACTATGTGCTACACATTCTTCTAAGTATTTTCTGTGTATTTTCATATTTAGTCATAATCATAACTCAAGATGGGGGGGTTATTTTTATCCCCATTTTATGGATGAGAAAATTGAGGAGCATAAAGGACTAAGTAACTTACCAGAAGATATGTAATCTTCCTAAGATAAAAGTTTCAAACATAATGAAATGATATGCATAGTTGAATAGAAATGATATGATTGGTATTCAAAATAAGGTAATATAGGTTATAAGTAGCAATAGCAGATTCCCAATTCTAACTCAGGCAATCAGTCTCCAGAACTCATATTATTAACCAATATACTTTATTGCCTTTCCTCCATCCTTTTCTCTATATTTCCATCATTACCACCATAGGCCAGGTCCTCAATTCCTCCTAAAGGATTTCCCTGCCTTCTGTTCTTTTTCCTGCAATCCATTCTTCTCACCTTGGTCTGATCAATATTCCTAGGCCACCATTTCATTCACATCATTATCTTTTTTCAAGAACAAGTTATGATTCCTAATTGCCCATCAAGTCAAGTCCCAAATCCTAGCTCTGTTAATTTGAGTTTCTTTACAATATGGGCTCTATTCATTGTCCAGTATAATTGTCCACTATTCACCAATATGAATCCTTTGCTCTATTTAGGTGAATAGTTGGACAAAACCTGATCTCATCCAAATAAAGGGAATTTACTAGCTCATATAACTGAAAAATCCAGAGATAATTCTGGCTTCAGGCAAAGATTAATCTAGCATCTTAGTGATGTTACCAAGGATCCAGGTTTACTCTGAATCTCTTCTACTCTGCTTTCAATGGTGTTCATACAGGTAAGTACTGTATCTGTACAGGGTCCAGATAGTAGATCTTTGGTAACTCCAGTATCTCTTCACTACGCACATGTTATTTGGTTTTAAATGGCTAGAAGCTTTGAATATTCATAATAGACTATCCAGTAGAAGAGAAAATCTGTGTTCCAGCATTCCCAGAAAATACACAGAAATTTACTCTGATATGATCCTTTCAGTATCTACTTTAAATTAATTACTGGGCCCAGCAGAATAAAATGCAGTAATTCATTTAGGCTTGAGTTACATGCCTGTCCCTAAGGCAGTCACTAGTGCCAGGAGGATAGAATATCCTGATTGACTTAAGACAATTATGATGCACACCTGGAGCTAGAGTCAACTCTGCCTAAAGCACTTGGCTGAGAATTGCGGATGGAATGGTTTCCCAAACAAGAATTCAGTGCTGTTGCCAGGAGAAAGGAGATAAAGATTTTTTGGAGGCAGTCAGCAAAAGTGTGCTACAGTTTCCCTCTCTTCTCTTCAACAATTCAAATCTTATCTTTTCTTTGATGTTTAACTTAATTTTGTTCACTGTCTCATACCAATCTCTGAAGCCATATAGCATGTACCATATTGTGTACTCGGGTTATACTGTTTTGGTACTTATATATATATTTAGAACTTGTGACTCCAACAAAATTATAAGTTCATTTAGGGCACAGACTATGTCTTCTTTTTTTCAGACTATGTCTTCTAACTATAGCTCCCACAGCATCTAGAACATTTCTGGGCATACAGCCAGTGTATACAAGCACTTGTTCACTTGACTTATTGACTTGTTGAGTTAGGTACAACCACTTTGTTCATTCTGGTCATCCTCAAGATTGATGCTGATTTCTCTGGTTCACTCAATCATTTGGATCTCTACATCAATCATGAGGATAACCAAAATAAATGGATTGGCTAGACTTCATTCATTGTGCACTTACAGATATATACAGCCTTGCTGATAAATAGTACTTATTTGTATGTACCCAAATCATGCTCCATAGTTTAGGTATGTTTTTGAAGATGTATCTTTTTATTTAGCTATAGCTACTATTAAAACCATTTCTATGGAAAACATTCTCTAATAATTGGTTACATTTGAGTTACTGGTAAGTGCTTTCCATTTTGCAGTGTTTACTTACATTAACTATTGTACCCTATTTGGTGTGCATCTGCCTTAACCTTTTTCTACTTCATTTTATTATATTTTTCATATCTGATAATCAAATTTCTTGGAAAAAGCATTAGCCATATTGAGTGCAGTTCATCTTGTACAAATAATTCACTATTAGCTGGATTTCCCCTAAGTGGAGCACTGAAGTTTTTCCAAATCCATGGGAATTTATTTTCCTATTTGAAAAATTAAGTGGATCTCAAAGAGTTGTCTTGTCCTATCTTTTTAAGATTAAATTTCTGTAAAGCTAATGAAAAGATGATGTGGTTAATTAAATACTAGTGATCTTTATTATTCAAAGTAGGGTAATAGAGGGTATAAGATTTGGAGTCAGAAGACCTGAACTACAGTCACAATTGTGCCCTTTAACTGCATGATCTTAGTGAGCTCACTTAACATTTTGTAAACCTAGGTTTCCTCCTAAGTAAAATGGAGAAAGTGATCTCTACCAAATAGGATGGGGAAAGATGGCATGTGTGGATAGGCCTTGGAACCTCCAAGTGCTCCCACAAAACTTAGTGGCTATAACTACAGCAAAGGAAGTTTTGGAAAGTGACTTTTTACAAAGGTATGATTGATTATGTCATCCCCTGCAATGGCTTCTTATTGAGCTTAAGAGTATTATTATGCCAGAAAGGCCCTGCATGATCTGGCTGCAGTCTCTCCATCTGTATTTTCCTCCTCATTCCCTTCCTACACTCTAGCTATGTTCTTCCTCACTCACTACTAGATCTGAAGCCTTCAAGCTTTTTCTTCCTTCTAAAAATTTGCAGAAGCTAGCCATTCTTCTTAAAGTAGTATTTAGTAGTGTTTTTAAAGTACAGGAAATAAAACCTTAAGACTTAATTTGAAAGATTTATATAGGTTAATAAAGAGCCTGTAAACACAGAATGGAGAATCCACTTCCAAAGGCTATTACAGAGTAAACTCTGTTGTTTGGGAAATGTAAGTTAACTAAGAGTTATATTTGGTTTTTATTTCTCCCAAACGTCTGCAGATTTCTGCTTTCTAAATCTGTACTTTCACCCATCAGATAGTTCTTACCAGTTTTTACTTTTTAAAAATATTTGATACAGATATTATATATTCTGGGCAGAAGACATGAGTAGACATTTTCCCAAAGAAGGTATCCAGATGGACAACAGACACATGAAAAGTTCTCAACATCACTCATCATCAGGGAAATGCAAATCAAAACTACAATGAGATACGACCTCACACCTGTCAGAATGGCTAAAGTCAATAACACACACAAAAAAACAGGGCTTGACAAGGATGTGGAGAAAGGTAAACCCTCTTAACACTGTTGGTGGGAATGCAAACTGGTGCAGCCACTGTGGAAAATAGTATGGAAGTTCCTCAAAAAGTTAAAAATAGAACTACGCTATGATCCAGCAACTGCACTACTAGGTATTTACCCAAAGAATACAAAAATACTAATTCCAAGGGATATATGCACCCCAATGTTTATAACAGCATTATCTACAATAACCAAGTTATGGAAAGAGCCCAAGTGTCCACTGACTGATGAATGGATAAAGGAGATGTGGTATGTATATGAAAGGGAATATTACTCAGCCATCAAAAAGAATGAACTCTTGCCATTGGCAACAACATGGATAGAGCTCAAGAGTGTTATGCTAAGAAAAATGTCAGTAGAGAAAGACAAGTATCATATGATTTCACTCATGTAAAATTTAAGAAACAAAGCAAACAACAAAGGGAAAAAAGAGAAGTCATGAAGCAGACTCTTAATTATAGAGAAAAACTGATGGTTACCAGAGGGGAGGGGTGTGGGGGGATGGGTTAAATATGTGATGGAGATTAAGGAGTACACTTGCTATGATGGGTACCAGGTATTGTATGGAAGTGTTGAATTGCTATACTGTACACCTGAAACTAATATTACACTGTATGCTAACTAACAGGAATTTAAATAAAAACTTTTTAAAAAACTAGCTATTAAGCAAAACAAAAAACCAAAAAACAAAAAAATCCACAAATATTGCACATTCATGAAAGAAAAAAATATGGAGAAATGTAGATAGAAAAAATAAAATAGCATCACCCATAAAAAACCACCACCAGACTCTTTACATGATGGTATTTAATCAACTGGACATTTCAGTGAATACATACACATGCAGTAGGCACGAAATGGGATCATGTTATACATAGTTATTTGCAATCTGCTTTTTATAATTGTGGTAAAATATACATAACGCAAAATTTGCCATATTAGCTATTTTTAAATATACAATTCAGTTGTATTAGGTACATTCACAATTTCCAGTACTTTGTCATCATCCTCAACAGAAACTCTATACCTGTTAAGCAATAGTTCCCCATTCCCCTCTCTAAAGGAAATAAAAATGATGGCTTTTAAACATATGGAAATATATCAAACTCACTTATTATAAAGGAAATGCAAACTAACCAACTGTGAGATAACATTTTTCTCCTATCAGATTGGTAAAGATCAGAAAGTTTATGAATACTCTGTACTGGGAACTCTCAGAGGAATCAGGCAGTCTCATGCATTTCTGATGTGAGTTTTAAATTGGTACTCCCTCAGTGGAATAATTCAGAGAAAGACAAATACTGTATGATTTCACTTATATGTGGAATCCAAAAAAACAAAAAACAAAAAAACTCATAGAAACCGAACAGATTGGTGGTTACCAGAGGTAGGGATTGAGATATGGGGGATATAGGTGAACATGATCAAAAGGTACAAACTTCTAGTTATAAGATAAATAAGTCCTGGGGATGTGATGTATGGCATGGCGATTATAGTTAATAATACTGTAGTGTATATTTGAAAGTTGCCAAGACAGTAGATCTTAAAAGTTCTCATCACAAGAAAAACATGTAACTATGTGAGATGATGGATGTTAATTAGAGTTATTGTGGTGATCATTTCACAGTATATACATACATCAAATCATGTTACATACTTTAAACTTATACAGTGTTATATGTCAACAATATCCTAATAAAATGGGAAAAAACACATTGGCACATCCTCAATGGAGGGAATTTTGAAAATAACGTATCACAAATAAAAAGGGACAAACCATTTGACTTGGAAATTCCACTCTTAAGTATTTATCCTACAAATGTGGTCACATTTGAGTGGAATAATTATTGCAGCCTTGTTTGTACTTGTAAAATTTTGGAAACAACCATCACAGAGAACTAGTTAAATCATGGTACATCTATATAATGGAACACTATACAGTTACTAAAAAGAATGTGGCAGCTCAATATGTAGTTATATGGAAAGATATCCAAGATAATTTTAACTGAAAAAAGCAAGATGCAGAGCACTGTGGTATGCTACCATTTGTGTGGGGCAAAAGGAATCAATAAATATAAAATCTTTAAAAGTACAGAGGCGATCTCTGGAAAGATACATAAGAAACTGGTATTACTTCTTGGAGGTTGCAGTACACAGGAGAAAGGGAGACTTAGCAAGTTATCTCCACGTTATTCATTGAATAATCTACCTTTCACTACTGGCCACGGTTCATGCAAGATACTGCCTTTGTTGTATATTAAATGTTTATATATCCTCAGCTCTGGTCTGGACTTTCTATTGTATTCTATGCATTTACCACTCCAATACCTCACCAGCACAATACTGTTTCAGTTAGTCATTATTAAATTTTTAACACTAAAAAAATACTTGCTGTGGCAAATTTCCCTTCTTTCCCTCTTTTTTTCTCAATTTCTTTTTTTTAATTTTATTATGTTATGTTAATCGCCATACATTACATCATTCGTTTTTGATATAGTGTTCCATGATTCATTGTTTGCGTATAACACCCAGTGCTCCATTCAATACGTGCCCTCTTTAATACCTGGTGATGGGTATCAGAAATTTCTTAACTATTCTATTATGCTTCCTTTTTTTCCGAAAGACTGAATAATCTCTTTGTTAAGAACCCTTTTCCCCAATACTACTGGGATTTGGTTGAAATGATTTAAAATTTATACATTATTTTCCCTTTATTCATTCTATAAATATTTGAGAACTTACTATGTGCCAGACACTGTCATACATGCTGGGAATAAGTGAACAAGTCAATCAGCAAGTCAAACAAGAAGATCATTGCTCTTGAGGAGCTTACATTTTAGTTTGTAGTGGTGGTGGGAAAATAGGTAATAAATAAGTAAATAGATACACAATAGGATAAGCTCAGATAAGAATGAATGCCATGACTGGGTGATAGACATTGGGGAGGGTATGTGCTATGGTGAGTGCTGTGAATTGTGTAAGACTGTTGAATCACAGACCTGTACCTCTGAAACAAATAATACATTATATGTTAAAAAAAAAAAAAAAAAGAAGAAGATAGCAGGAAGGGAAGAATGAAGGGGGGGACATTGGAGGGAGAGATGAACCATGAGAGACTATGGACTCTGAGAAACAAACTGAGGGTTCTAGAGGGGAGGAGGGTGGGGGGAATGGGTTAGCCTGGTGATGGGTATTAAAGAGGGCACGTACTGAATGGAGCACTGGGTGTTATACGCAATGAATCATGGAACACTACATCAAAACTAATGATATATTGTATGGTGATTAATATAACATAATAATAATAATAATAAAAGAATGAATGCCATGAAAACATTTAATAGGGCAATATGGTATGAATATCTGTTTCAGCAAATGGAGACGGGTCTTTTAGATAGGTGGCCTGGGGAATTGACACTTAGTTTAAGTGACCTGAGTGATGAGAAGGAACCTTTTGAAGATCTGGAGGATAAATATCCCAAGCTGAAGTTAAAAATCAAGAGTTCTGTTTTGTACCTTTCAAGTTTGATATGCCTAAGATTGATTCATCAGTGAGACAATGTCAAGTAGGTAGTTGGCAAAATGACTCTGGCAGTCAAGGGAGATGTCAGGGCTGGCGTCATCAATATATAAATAGCATTTGAAATTACAAAATTCAACCAAATCCCAGTAGTTTTGGGGAAAAGGGTTCTTAACAAAGAGATTATTCAGTCTTTCGGAATTCATTTGGGAAGAAGAGAAGATGATTAAGGACAAACTCCTTCAGAGGTTCCAGGCAAGAGAACCCACAGAGGGAGACTGAAAAGGATCAAGCAGTAAGGTAGAAATAAAAACAGGAGAAGGTTGCAGCATAAATGTCAGGAGAGGAATATGTTTCAAGAGGAAAGGAATGGTCACATGTTTATACTATTAAGTCTTTCCATTGAGAAACATAATACATCTCTCCATTCAAGTCTACGTTTGTATCTTTTCTGTTTCTCAGTGAAGTTTTGTGGTTTTATAATATATATATATATATTTTTTAAAGATTTTATTTATTTATTTGACAGAGACAACAGTGAGAGAAGGAACACAAGCAGGGGGAGTGGGAGAGGGAGAAGCAGGCTTCCCGCGGAGCAGGGAGCCCGATGCGGGACTCGATCCCAGGACCCTGGGATCATGACCTGAGCCGAAGGCAGACGCTTAACGACTGAGCCACCCAGGCGCCCCAGTTTTGTGGTTTTATTCACAAAAGTCCTTAACACACTCAAAAATATTTAGTTTTACTCTGACTAGAAAAAATGACTCGCTTTGGATTTGGTCTGGATTTATTTTGCAAGAAAATCCAGCTGCAACTTGATATTTACAATGTTATCACTGATAGCTTGAATATCTATGCTATACTTATCTATTGTATGTGTATTTTGAATTGATTTTAGCTTCTTATATTTCTAGTCAAACTTCATTGTGAAAGATTTGCTCTTTGTCTTGGAATTCAGAAGATTTTTACCCATGTGAATTCTTTTAAGTGGAAAATATTTTTACGATTCTTGAAAGTAATTCATGTTCATTGTACAAATACAAACAGTACAGAAATGTGTAAAGTAAAAAGTGAAAGTCTCCATGATTCCCACCCTTCAAAAAGAAACTTTGTTAATTGTTTTGTGTATATCCTATATTTTTTATGCCTACATGAACTTATATATACATTTTTTCAGAATTGTAATTTTATTTTATTTTTTCCTAATTTTTATTATGCCTATATGAACTCATATATACATATTTTCTTTACAAAATGGGATTCTAGTTATATATTACATTCTGCATTCCTTCCCTTACAATATATGGTGAATATCTTTCCATGGCAGTATATAGAGTTCTAACTCATTTTTTTTTTCTTTAGCCAAATAGAGATTCACTGATTGTTAACAACGTATTCCACTTACTCTATCATTTGTGCATACTCTTTCTATTTTCTCTCTATTTCTGTCCCCCCCCCCACCCCGCCCCATGCTAGTTTTGGAATAAGTTGTATTATGGCCATTTACTCCTAGAAATAATTCACTGTATGTTTCTTAAGAATAGGTATATTCTCTTATATAACAGTACACTTTCCAACTTCAGTAAATATAACATCAAAACGATATTTTTTCCTAATGGCTCAGCCATATCATGTTTGTGTTAATTGACCCAAAAATACCTACCCCTTTTACCATTTATTCTTCCACTAGAGAAGCCAGTTTAGGATCGGGTATTGCAGTTAGCTGTCATACTATTTTTGTCTTTGATGACACTGACAATTTTGAAGAATATAGTCCCCTTTTCTCTTTTTTAATAGGTGGTTTCTCTTTTTTTCTGATATGTTTTCATAATTAGATTCAGTTTATGCATTCCTAGCCAGAATAGTATGTAAGTGATGCTATGTCCTACTTAAGATACCATATGTGGGGGCATACAATGCCCATCTGTTTTTCCTTGGTGATGTTACTTGTGATCATTTAGTCGAGGTGTTATATGATTTTCCACAGTGTAATTAGTATTTCCCTTTGAAAATAATGAGCAATGCATAGGAAGACACTTTCAAAACATGAAAATATCCCCCTCATTAAACATTTTCCCTAGATTTAGCATCCGTTGATGATTTCTGCTTGGACCAATCTTTATCATAATGATTACAAAATCGTAATTTTCCAATTCTGTCATTTCACATTTACCAGTTGACACTCAGCATTCTAGGTAAGCAAGAGACCTCCTTCCTCTCTGATTTATTTATTGATCTAGTTGTTATCAGTGTCGATTCATGGATTCTTATTTTTCAGTGTTTTGTTGGTTTTTTTAAGATTTATTTATGAGAGAGAGAGCACATGAGCGAGCAGGGGGAAGGCGAAGAGGGAGAGGGAGGGAGAAAATCTCAAACGGACTCCCTGCTGAGCATGGAGCCTGATGTGGGGCTTGATCTCACAACCCTGAGATCATGACCTGAGCCAAAGTTAAGAGTCAGATGCTCAATGGACTGAGCCACCCAGGTGACCCTTATTTTTCAATGTTTTATAATTAATCACTGTCCTTTTTTTTTCTATCCTTACTTTGTTCCAGATTTGGCTAGTGGTATCTCCTTCAAGTTGGCTCCTATGTACTTTTGACATGCTCCCATCATCTCTTTAAAGCACTTCCTTACTTTCTGGCATAACAATGTATATATAAGGCTCTGCTTCTACCAAATCTGCCCCATCTCTGAAATCAGCCATTTCTATCCTTGTTTCCTTTTAGTACTATTTTCTTTTCAAAGGCTGGATATTATTCAAATGTATGAATATAGCATAATTTATTTAAACTTTTCCCTGTGATTGGACAATTTAGGTTGCCTCCAGTTGTCTCATTATTATAAATGCAGCTGGGTGCTGTATGTATACCTAAAGTGGATTGTAGTTTGTAGAACAAATGTGTGCTACAAAACCAGTCTTTGTAGATTCAAATACCTTTAAGGGGGACTATTTGCATGAGTTAATATACATGGGGACTTCAAGTTTTCTTTTGTTGCCTGATGAAGGTTTTTTTTATTGTTGTTGACTAGGGTAGAGGGAAGCAGAAAATAAAGATAATGGATAGGTGAATACATTTGGAAAATGCTGTACATCATTACATAGCCAAATTGAAATTTTGTTGCCCCACGTTTTAACATCAAAAAAGAAAAAGAGAAGAAATTATAAATCAAACATAGATTTTATATTTGATTAGGAAAGGTCACTTCATGTAGAGTGAGCAGGAAGGTGGAAGGATCATAAAGACACTTTTTATTTGTAGTTTCCAATACAGGCATATTATCATCACATTTAAATTATGGCATAATAACTCATAATTTGAAAGCCATGGAACCTGTTTATTTGTGAAGTTGCATGCCTAGTTTTGAAATCACCTGATCCTTTGAGGTTTGGAATCTTTATTGAGTTCAGTGACCTATTTTCTCCTTGATCCTTTCTCCAGTAAACACTAGCACTATGAGCAGGAGCTGATAACTTTAAAACCAGTTAATAAGGGGGAACTATCCCATAAGCACGTGGATGAAAGTGGGTGAGTGTGTGAACTTGATCACATATTTATTTATTTATTTATTATTTTTTAATTTTTTTAGATTTTATTTATTTGAGAGAGAGAGACAGAGATAGTGAGAGAGAGAGCACAAGTGGGGAGGAGAGGGAGAAGCAGGCTCCCCACAGAGCAGGGAGCCCGATGTCGGACTCGATCCCAAGAGCCTGGGATCATGACCTGAGCCGAAGGCAAACGCTTAACCGACTGAGCCACCCAGGCGCCCTGATCACATGATTTAAACAGTTGCTGGCAATTTATGGTTATGTAAAGTGAATTGCAGGTTTGTGAATAGGGCTGAGATAAAACAAATTACCTCCTTTGTATATAATTTACGTAAGGAATTGTGGAAGGGGGTGGAAATAGATAGGCTGTTACGTGGAATATCTGCTAATCCCTCCTGATAACTTTTAATGACTACCAGTAAAGATGCCTGGAAATAAGAAGTGGTCTTCCCCAATACCTGGAAGGCTTCAAGCAAAATGCCCTCATAGTTCAGAAGTGGGGAAAAACTAATGAAATTTCCTTTCCCCCGATTCTCATGTGGGAAGTATATGTTTGCTTATCCATTCAGAATGAATTATTCATGTACTGGGATCTTGTTTATAAAATGATCCAGTCTTTCCTCTTTTTTATATAGAGTGCACGTTGAAGGGGAGAAATGGTTCAATTAAATCAAAGTCATTATTTCTTAACTCTATGCCTTCAAATTCTTGTCTTCTATGAACCATACTCTTGGAAGGAACTGAAACCATCCCCTAGATCATACTGTAGGATAAGCAATTATATTCAGGGCTCACTCCCTCCATATACAATAAAGGAGATATTTTAGTCTCTATGCCTTGGTTATTTGATGAGTTTCCCCAAATCTGAAGGTGACAAAATGGACTCTGGAAAAAACCTACCTGGATTTGAGTCCTGCCTCTGCCATTCACTAGCTTTACGACCTTAGCCTTTCTGTGATATTGTCTCCTCATCTATGAAATAGGAATGAGGATTTACAGTATGGACAAGATGGCATAGACTTGTCTCTCCCTGATCCTCCCCACTAAGTACCACTTTAAATCCAGGAAATAATGCAAAAAGATAATTCTAAATAATGGTAAGAGGAAGAGGAATTGGTTTGGGACCTAAGGACTAGAGAAACAACATAGGGACAGTATGTACAGCCATCCAACAGAAGACGGTGACCCAAGTGCAGAATTTCCTGACTTTCACCCTAGCGACAGAGGCAGTCCAGGTAGGCTTATTTATTCTCTGATTAAACAGAAGTCCCACCAACAAGACCGGGCAAGCCCAGAAGCCAAAGCAATGAGGATTAACTGATTGACAGTCCTGCTGACAATAGGCAGCCAGGTGAAGTGTTCTCCTCCTGAGATTGGGCCTGAGATTCTACTCTACCACTGAGAAATACTGGAGTGGCAGGCACCTGCAAGAGGGGCCCCACCACTAAAAATGGTCTGGCTTGGGAAGCCTTTTTGTCCTTACAGACCAAAGACTTCCTTTTACTGCCCAGAGGCACCTGGACAGATGGATGGCACCAGCAAGAGGGACCATACCACAAAATGTGTTCAGGTCTGTAGTCCTTTGATCTCCTGGGCCTGAGACTCCCCTCTCTCTCAGGGGGGGAAAACTTACTGGATGAACTCATTATAGAGTGGAAATGACAGAAAATGGAATTAGTGAACTTGCAGATAGACCAATAGAAACCACCTAACCTGAACAACAGAGAGTTGTTGTTTAGTTGACTGGGTGGCTCAGTCAGTTACGCGACAGCCTTCGGCTCAGGTCCTGATCCCAGGGTCCTGGGATCGAGTCTCGCATTGGGCTCCCTGCTCAGTGGGGAGCCTCCTTCTCCCTCTCCCTCTGCCCCTCCTCCCTGCTTGTTCTCTCTCTCTCTCTCAAATAAATAAAATAAAATCTAAAAAAAAAAGAACAGAGCCTCAGGTACCTGTGGGGCAAAAACAACATATCCAACACTCTTATTATCAGAGTCCCAGAAGGAGAAGAGAAGGAAGTGAGGCTGAGAGTGTATTTGAAAAACTAATGGCTTAAAACTCCCCCAGTTTGGCCAAGGACATAGAACTTTGGTTCAAGAAGCTGAATGAACCCCAAACAGGATAAACCTAAATAAATCCATGTCAAAATACATGATAAGTAAACTTCCAAAAACTAAAATGGAGATAATAAACATTGGGTCATTATGAAGATTAATTAGTGTAATTCATGGAAATTGCCTAGGGCATAACAAAGGGTCAAATTATGTAAACTATCATTTTTTTGATGTGAACTATCATTATAAGCTCTTTTCTTTATTGTCTCAATTGACATTCAGATACATTCCTTAAATCTTTAAGAAGGGTATACATATCAATAGGCCTAGAAGCAGAGGTTTCTTTCCACATCTAGGTTTCATAAGTTTCAGAATCTGGGTGTCTAATTTCTGTTTGTGGGAGGAAGGGCAGGGCAGGAAGAAAGCAAGGTAAATAACCTGCAGTCCTAGTCAGTGTCCTAGTAGGCAAGAGATGGCATGCCTAAATGGTGTAATTGAGGAAAATTTATTAAAGGCGCTGTTAGCAGAGGTGTGGGCAGGGTTGGGAAAATCCAACAAAGGATGGTACAAGATCCTAGAACTAGAAACAGTGGGGAGCCTATAGGCCCAGAGGGGCAAGAGGCCTGCACTGTGACCAGAGTACATAAAAAGCTGTTTGAAAAGGCTGCCTGATGGAAGGTATGGACTTTGTTCGATTGACTTAGACAAGCCTTGGTGATCTAGAAGAGAAGGAACTTGGGAAATAAATATCCTGATCTCACTATGATGCCCTTCAAACATCTGCTAGTATCTCCCATTGGCCAAACCTACTGGGAAGCCAGAGGGCAAGGTTACCTGTTGATGCAGCCCAGAAAGCCCAGTTTCCCAGGCCATAGAGCAGGATGGAAAAGGGTGGGAATGGATCTGGGGGAACAATAGAAAATAGCTACCTCAGGATTTTTGAGTCTATCAATCATTCCTGCCCTAATTAACATCAATTATTTTATTCAGTTAGCAGAATTATTTCCTTTTTGGCTAGTCAGCTGAGAGAACAAGATCTTGAGGAGGGGGAAGAGTGAGAAGGAGATTATTTTTAGTATAAATCACTCTCAAGGAGGACATCCTGGGTTGCTTTGAACTTACAGAGACAATGGGATAATACAATGGCCATGGATAGTGGTGAAGAGAGTCTAACTGGAAGTGCCAGTGGGGATCAGAAAAGATGAGAAGGATCAAAACCAATTTGGCATAATCTGCAATTTTGCCAATAGCCCTAGTAGACATCCAAACCTCCCTGCCTCATTTCCTCTGACACATTAACTGATACACCATACAAAATGAATATGGATAGCTGCCTGAATCTTGGCTCAAAGATTGCAAAGCTTAATGGTATCTCAGGAATGGCAAATGTTGGAGCCTTTCAAATTTTGAAAAGATAGGTTTACATCTGCCAAAGCAACTAAAGAGAATAGATTTACAATCAATGGTTTTAAAGCAGGAATTTCCTCTATACACATATTATCAGAGCTCAGATTTCATTTAATATACCTAAATGGGCTTGCTTGAACACTGATAGCTATCTTAAAACCAAGTGATTAGAACCTTATTGTGGCTATTCAAAAGACAATTTCTCATATGGATGCAAATCATCATTATGTGATTCTGAAGCTACATTTATAACTGCCATTAACAAAAGAGGCACATGATTGACTGCAGTATGTCCTGTAGTAGTCTTGCAATCTAATATTTTAATACAGAAACTAGAGGTCTTGAAGCACGTGAAAGAGGTATTTGCAATTCGAGGCAGCTTATGAGTTTTTGAGTATCTCTCTTCTAATAGCAAATAAAAAGACACAAATTTCTAGTTACTGATTAAAAAAACCCCTAAATTCTAAAAAAATTGGCTTTCCCCAAGTCTCAGGTCTCCTATCCTGGGAATAATTCCCTTTGGCTCTGTGTGGTTTTAAGAGCAAAGAAAACTTAATTCCACTGTCTAAACATTGATTCTGACTGGCTTATTAATGTTTTACTGAAAATTATGGCTAAGTCCACATTGTTAGGTTCATAATTTTAAATAAGAAATAACTCTCCTGTGTTCACTCCCTTTTTTTGGAGGTGAAAGGGAATGTTTCCCCCCATGTTTTGTTTTATATTTTATAGTGACAAAAAAAGACAAAAAGAGACAAAAAAGAGACATCAAATGTTTTATGGATAATCAAATGAAAACAACATATCTCTAATGAACAAAAGCTGAAAAGCAGAATGATATATGGAAATTTTAACTCCATTTCTCAGAATAAATTTCAAGATGAGAAGCAAAATGCATACATATTTCCCAGTGTCTGTCCTTTACTGTTTACAAATATAGCTCTCCAATAGGAGATAGACTTTTTTATTACTGAAATCTTAAAATCTTTATCAGTGGCATACACGATGAAAAAGTCACTGTTGCAGCTACTTTAGAAAGCAGTCTGAATATTTCTTAGTAGGTATTTACCTAAGGGAAAGGGAAACATGTTTATACCAAAACCTGTATACAACTATTATATATGTATTATTATATGTATAGCAGCTCTACTCATAACTGCCCAAACTGAAAGCAACCCAAATATCCATCAAATAGTGAACGGAGAAACAAACTCTTGATTGATCCATGCAGACAATGGAATACAAATTCAATAATAACAGGAACAAACTATTGACATGTGCAACAACATGGATGAATCTCAAATTTGTGATGCTGAGTGAATGAAACCAGACTCAAAATGCTACAGTCCAATTCCACTGATAGGACATTTTGGAAAATGAAAAACTGTAAGAACAACAAGTCAAACCAGTGGCTGAGGGAGAGGGGAAGGTTTCACTAAAAAGGGAATATTTTTTATTATGATTGTAGTCCCACAGCCGCATACATTTGTCAAAATTCATAGAATAGTACACCAAGAAGGTAAATTTTACTGTATCTCAATAAATCTCCCTTTAATAAAACACATTGCAAGATACTAAATTAACCACTAGAGTGAACAATTATTCCAGGATGATTAACCATTTGGTGAAATTTCTAGGTCCTTTTGCTTCTCTTCTTGTCCACATTTTGGTTGGTTACTGGAGAATTCACGCTTCTGCCAAAGAGTGATGGAGGCTAAATGAGAATGAGGTAAAACCTTAAATCAGTTGATACTTATTAATTATGGAAAGTATAGAGGTAAATATAGGAAAACCAAGGTCTAAAATTAGATTCTGGGGGCATGCTACGGGTTTCAATGATCTATCCCCAGTGGTTCTGAAACAGGAGAGCCCAAAAAGGTTTTTTTATGTGAAAATTATATCCGTTAATATCTACTCTATTGGAAATTAAAACTGAGAAAGATTAAAATATTTATTTCTTAATTCATTTAAAATGAACAATATACAAGCCCATTATATGTTCACATAATAATATATATTTGTAGGGGCACCTGGGTGCCTTAGTCGGTTAAGCATCTGACTCTTGATTTCGGCTCAGGTTATTATCTCAGGGTTGTGAGATTGAGCCCTGTGTTGGCTCCATGCTCAACAGGGAGTCTGCTGGAGAGTCTCTCTCTCCTTCTCCCTCTGCCCCTCCCCCTGCCTCTCCCTCCCTCTCTCTCTCTCACCCTCTCTAAAAAAAATAATAATAAAATAATATATATTTGTAAAAAATAGCTGTGTTTTCAAAAACTATAAAAATAATAGTTTAAAGTGAGAAAAGTGACATTATTTTACATTTTTGCAAATCTCTTTAATATCTGGCTTAATAGAAGACAGCTGGATTCTTATATCGACATCCAAGCTGTTGTGATACCCCTCTCCACTGTAAACTTCTAAGAGGATGAGTGTAAAAAAGACAAATAACATTTTAGTATTATTGTGAAAATAAGTTTGATCTCGTGGGCCCCTTGAAAAAGTATCAAAGACACACAAGAATCCCCAGACCACACTGAGAACAGCAATTTTATATTATTGGTATAGGGGAAAAGACAAAGAATTTGTGAAATACCTACTATGAGCCAGGCACTGTGCTTAGTACTTTGCATACATTATTTATTATTATCCTCATTTTATAGGCGACGAGACAGGGTTCAGGGCCATTAAGAGGTTCAGATCACACAGGTAGTTAATGGCAGCGTTAGGATTGAAACCTAGGCCTTTCTGCCTCTAAAGCAAGGGCTTTCATCACTTTATCCCAAACCCATTTTTTACTGATAATTTAAGTGTGGCCATAGAACCTACTTCCATCCAGTGGTTGAAAGAAATAGGATTTTGTATTACTGGGGCAACTAGAGATTTTATATAATTACTGTTTTATTTCTTGTATTTAAATTTTATTCCTGATAAAATTGAAAGGGATTAATGACTCTGAAGAGAAGCATGCATTAATGCTAGTAGGAAGTGCATTCCAAACTCTCCTTTCAAAATTCTTCCTTTCCCTGTCTTTTCAAATCCAGAACACTAGTACCCTCCAACTACCTTTTCATCCCTCAGAGTCTCTTGCAGGAAGGGATCAATAAAACTAATTCTCACTTAGGTGGTAGGGATTTAAAGATACTTCTCTGAGGAGTATTTTTACTACCTGAGGGTGGAGAATAGCTCTTATTCATCTTTGTAACCCCAGCAACCTGTACACTGTCTGGAACAGTCAGCATTCAATAAATATTTGTTGCCTTTATAGACTAATGGAAAGTAAAAAGCCAAAAAGAGAGTTCTTACAACCAAAGAAAAGAGTGGAATTTTAGTCATCCGTGGAGGAAATATATTTATTGTACCCAACAAATCACAGCATCTAGAAAACCACATATCTAACTACATGGAAAATCATTTGTTTTCACATAAATTCCCTTTGCATTCAATTTTGATTTGATTGTTCTAGAAACTCAAGAAGGTAATTAAAAATCAGCTGTTAATTACCAACATTAAAGCTAATCTTTTTTGTCACATTATTATTAATTATTATTATTATTTATTATTATTATTATGCTGTTGGTTTTCCTCATTGGTGTTGGAGGTTTGGAGCGAGAGTATAACTTTCAACTAATGGTGATGTTTTTAATTGCTTCTCTCATCAATGGTTTGTCTTTATTGTAGCTTCTGTAGTAATCAAAAGAAAGCTCCTAGTCATCTTTTCCATTTGTTCCATTTGGAAGTTTGATCTAATCTAAGAAGAAAGAGGCCTAGTCATTGTGGAGAGGATCAGAATCGGCATGGCACATAATATGTGTGTTCTACTATAAACTAGTCTCTGCCTGATATCAATATCAGTTTTGTCTCTAGCTAAATTATGTTTATATTGCATGCCATGTTTTAAACCTGCAGAGGAATAATGCAATGATAATTCTGTGCAGTGATTAAGGAAATATGTTTTTAATTTAAAATTTGAAAATAACCATGTTAAAAGTAATAACTTCCAGCCAGAACTCATCCTAAAAATGCTGATGGAGATTGGTTCATAATTCAGGCAATATTATTAAATCTTTGTTGTATTGTTTGCAATTCTTTGTAACACCCTCCTTCACAATTTTAAGCCCAATACTGGGTTGTCCATCTATGAAAACTGATCGATAGACAAGGTTATTAAGTTTTGTCTTGTTGGTGTGGCTGCTCTCTTAGGATAATGAAAAATATTAATTTCCTATCAACCTCTAGGATAGATGACTGTTGTTATAAAATTCAAGGGACAACTTGGCCTACCCATGTGCTTGTCAGTAAAGGATCAGTCTCAGAGGAATTCAGGTATTAATTATACAAGTTTCTTAGATATTTGGAATCCATTATCACTGGCAGCCACTTTCTATGCATACTGATGTTTTATTTCCACTCTGGGCCTTGGATCTCTTATTAAGATGGGCAAAAGTAGTCATCATGTATGTGCTAAAATCACCCTGGGCAAGGTGGATTCTAGATCATAGATAATATTTAAATGTGTCCAGGCCTTTCTTTTTCATCACTGTAGTATGTAATTCTGAATTGCTGAGTTAATTGGATTCAGATAAGTAATTGTAGGTTGAAGTAATAGCACGCTGTGGATCTTGCTAAGAGTATTTCTCAAACAGCACAAATGACTAATAGTTTATGGTCACTCCTAACCACTAATTTTCTCCCTAAAAGCCCACGTTGGACTATAGGGGTATGTAAAACATTTGTTCTTTACTCCTGATGTTTCCTATCATGTAGAGAGATGGCTGTCACTGTGATGTACTTGGCCTCTCTCCATCTTTTACTACTCCTCTCCATGAGAGGTGGAGTGACACAGTTTATGGGTTTGGGAGCAACAATTGGATTTGATTAGCTTCCCCTCTTCTTTTTGAAAGTGAGCTATATCCTCTTTTATTCTACATTTGCTCTTATAAAGGGACTCTCCACACACCCCATGGGGAGTGGCCTGATCGCATACAGCATTGCCTGTGTCTGGGTGGATGTCTTTGTTAATTCTGGAATTCAGTATCGGGGAAACCCTCTTGACCAATATCATAAGCTACATCTTACAGCCTATCTCTTATCAGTAATAAAAACTCAGTGTTTTTTCTTATTTCGCAATAGATACAGATTTCAGGCAGGGAAAGGGTGACCTTTTTAAGATGCCAACACTAATCTGTGTCATCTACCTACAAAACCATTCTTTCCAGTGCTAACTATTCTTCCATTTACCTGTCCATTCATCTGTTCCATTCTTGTTCTACCTGCTTTCCCACCAAACCATATTCCATCTGAAACAATTGAAGTTATCACTTCACCACTACCCATAAACATACTGGTAAGTGGTGTAACCTAGGATCTTAGCTGGAAAGAACTCAACATCCTAGCAACTGAATAAAAAATCAATCACGATTTTCAGGCAGAGTTTTCTCTTTGGCATTGTGAATTTAAAATTGTCCGGGTCACCAAACAAGGGAATAGGTAGTGAGGGAGAAGAAGTGATTCCTTTCATGAGCACTAAAATTATTTGAGACTTTAAAACAAAAAAATTAATCTCATAAAATCTCCAGTTACTTCTACTGTGAAGTAACTGGCCTACTCCTCCTCACTTCCAACCTATTTTTTTAAATTGTATTTCCTTCATTGAATGTTATCTCCAACGGACATTGGAATCTTATTGTACTCTAAGTAGGTTTAGGAATATGAAGAGAGGGTGGGTGGAAGCACATGGTGTGATTTCCTTCATGACTCCCTCCTCTGGATGACTCTTGGGTTCATGCCATCCTGAAGAATGCCATCATAGAGGGGCACATGCTTGCAAATTGCCCAGGCCAGTGGATATGACCTGTGTCATCACCATGCCAACATGACTTTCAGGGATGGCAGAAAGTAGGTATTCAGTGACATCTTTAGATCTGAAAATTCAGATACAACCAGCATTCATTCTATTCCTACTTTATGTGTGACTGTACTTAGTTTGGTGGGGAATATGAAGATGTAGCCCACCTAGGAACAGTGTATTCAGTTGCACAGCCCTGAAATTCTCTTAATGCTATCCCAGATTTCAGAGTATCAGGGATGCCAAGAATACCAGACACTTACAACACCTAGAGCCTAGGACTTTGGCTCTGGGTCATATAGCATGAGGTATACACTTTAAGGATTGGTTTTTGAACATGAAACCTTAGAGTTGGAAGAATCTTAGAGATTAGCTAGACTAGCTTCCAACTCCATGTAGACATCTCCACTATAATACCCCTTACAGTAAATCATGCAGTCTCAACTTCAAGATCTCCACTATCCTCAGTAATTCCTGCCTCAACAAGGCAGCTTGTTATTTGCTGATAGAACTTTTGTATAAAATTGCATGTACTTGTGTATTTATGTGTGTAATTTAATTGTTTATTTAAAGAAAACATTTTTTTTCCCTACAAAGTACTGAGCAGAAGCTCATATTACCAGGGCAACAGAAAATGTGGCATATTATTGTTGTTGAACGAGATGGTTACCAGTGGTGCCCATAAAAGATGGGGATTCATGTAGAATCTCAACCCCAAATGAGAGGAGAAAATCCTTTAGATTTCTCTAGTAACTTGCAGGGAGTATACTTCTCTCTAGAGTTAAACACTGGCTGTACTACCGAAAGCCATCTAGCTGCCATGCTTGTGGAGTAGGCAAAAGTTGTACAGAACATCTCTCTGGAGTTCATATAGTCAGGGAGGGTGAAAAGCATCCACAACAATTAAAGCAATATAATAAGAGAAAGCAGAGGAGTTTTAGATTCTAATAACATAGAAAGAACTCAAAGCTTAGGCAAGATTGCCAGCTTTTCTAATTTTAGCAACTATGGATTTGTATCCACGGCCCCTAAAACAATGGCCTGCTCAAGATGAATTTTAGTTGAATGTGTCACAGATGAGGAAAAGGAGAAATAAACCGTCCTGACCCAGTGAGGTATATAACATGTGCAATAGGTGTAAAGCCTTTTACCCCGAGCATGAGGCTTGTTTTTTTTTTTTTAATTAGCATATAATGTATTATTTGTTTCAGGGATACAGGTCTGTGATTCATCACTCTTATACTCAGTGCTCATTACAACACATACTCTCTCCAATGTCTATCACTCCGTTACCCCATCCTCCCACCCCCCTCGCCTCCAGCAACCCTCAGTTTGTCTCCTAAGATTAAGAGTCTCTTATGGTTTGTCTCCCTCTCTGGTTTCATCTTGTTTCATTTTTCCCTCCCTTCCCCTATGATCCTCTGTCTTGTTTCTCAAATTCCTCATATCAGTGAGATCATAGGGTACTTGTCTTTCTCTGATTGACTTATTTCGCTTAGCATAATACCCTCTAGTTCCATCCATGTCGTTGCAAATGGCAAGATTTCATTTTTTAAAAGCAGCAGCAGCATCTGAGGATCCATAGGACAAAGATGCCATGGCTAAAGGTATCAAAGATAGAGTCATGGGGGGCAGTGGGAGAAGGGTTCACAAAAAAAGGAAGAGGAGGAGAGGAATCACTGTACCACTGTAAATAGATACAGACATAAATATGTGTGAAACATAATAGATATGTGACTCTAATCACAATGGAGTGAACCAGACCGTCTTGAAAAGCATAAATTATAAGAAGGATTCCTGAGCACCATTAGAAGCAAGGGTGTGTGCTACAAACCCTCAAGGTCTTGGTCACTAGGGTTTTTCATTGAAAGGACAGAGGCAGTTGAGTGTAAATCAAATATGGGCAACCTTAATCTGGGATGTGCCATAGAGCCTGCAGAAACTTACCAAAGCTGTTGATTATTACCTATTCCTGGTGATTCTTTGACACCATCAGAAGATCATGGAGATATCTTTAAAGATTGTGGAATTTGAGGTAGTGAATTGAAGGGCCCGGGAATCTAGGAACACAGGTTCTTTTTGGTTTGGTTTTCTATTTCTTCTTTTCAAAGGTTGGGCCTTTGGAAGAAGTGTAAACAGGATCTGGGAGACAGCTGCCTCGTGATGTAGATTGTGTCAAATAACAGAAAAATGCCCAGATACACTTCAAAGTCTAGTTATAATGGAGGATAGCAGGTATGACAGGAAAGGGAAAACAAAGTTTAGGAGTTACCTGGTGATTAACATGAGAAAGCTAATGCCCAGACACAGTATGTGTAATAAAGTGAAATTTGTAATAGAACAAATAACACTAAACATGAACTCATTAGTATCATTGAGACAGGGATGGAACAGAACTTCTGGCTAGAAATTGGAGTGGAAGGCTAACAGGAAAGCCTACTGCAAGATGCCTGGGAGCAGAGTTACATCAATACTATGTACACCTGTCTGAAAATTTGTGAATTGTGCTGTCAAAAGGGAGAGCTTGCTGGAATTCTCTGGTCAGTTCCACCAACCATGTTTTCCCCCTCATTCTGTTTTTTTTTTTTTTTTTAATTTTTATTTTAATTCCAGTTAGTTAACATTCCACCAGTCATTCTTAAAATACATATAGACCTCGCAGGAAACAAACTGAGTGTTGTTGGAGTGGGGGGGGGGGTGGGGGGGATGGGGTGACTGGGTGATAGACACTGGGGAGGGTATGTGCTCTGGTAAGTGCTGTGAATTGTGCAAGACTGTTGAATCTCAGATCTGTACCTCTGAAACAAATAATGCAATATATGTTAAGAAAGAAAAAAAAAGAAGAAGAAGAAGGTAGCGGGAGGGGAAGAATGAAGCGGGGGAAATCGGAGGGGTGGACGAACCATGAGAGACGATGGACTCTGAAAAACAAACTGAAGGTTCTAGAGGGGAGGGGGGTGGGAGGATGGGTTAGCCTGGTGGTGGGTATTGAGGAGGGCACATTCTGCATGGAGCACTGGGTGTTATGCACAAACAATGAATCATGGAACACTTCATCTATAACTAATGATGTAATGTATGGGGATTAACATAAGAATAAAAAATTTAAAAAAAATACATATAGACCTGTGTTTGAGGAGAGTCATCGGGATGAAGGGACTAAAAAAAAATGTCTTATGAAGATCAGAGGAAGGAACTAGAAATGTGGGAATAACAAAAGGACAACAGGCTTTGGACTTGGAAGTTGAATCTCAGCTCTGCCACTTACTGGTTGTGTGATTTGGGCACTGAGCCTCATTCATTCAAATCAATGAATGTTTACTGAACTCCCGCCATATGTCAGGCACTGGGCTGAGCGCTGGGTCTATGATGGTGATGTAAACAAGCCTAGTCCTTGCCCTTAGGGAGTCTTAGTTTCTTTACCAGTAAAATGGGGTTAATAATAGCACCTACCTGATAAAAATCACTGTGAGGATGAAATGAGATGGTACATGATGCACGTGGGAAGTTTGGCTTGGCACACAGTGCTGGGGCTTAGTAGGTGTGTAATAAATGGCAACTCTGTGTACATGTAAGGATGCATGAATGTTTAACTTCTCTTCAAGTATTCGAATGAATGTCCTAAAGGAGATGGGATGAGCTTTTCTGTATGTTAGAACTAGGAGCTAATGGGTAGAAGCCTTGGAAAGGGGCGATTTACTGCTTAGTAATGGAAGATGTTTCTAATAGAACTGACCAAAGATGGAATGAGTTGCTTCAGCAGCTTCAGCAGCTTCAGCAGCTTCAGAGCTCTCCAGGGTGGGAAGGAATAAAGCAGAGTAAATAACATCCTGACAAAATGTGCCCTGTCTTAATTCTTGGTTGTGTGGTTCCAGTGTTTTGTTCAAGTTCCTTTGCTTATGCAAGCTACATAGCGCGATCTGATGCAGACCAGGCAGTGGACTTCTTTTCTGTTTTTTCTGCTCCAGATGTGGCCTTCTGAAGTTTGCTTTTTAGACTGAAATATAGGGCCAGGGATAGGATGAGCTAAGAGAGGCAGTCGGGGTGCAAATTTAAGGAGGCACTCATTCTCAGGGTCATGGGAGTGCATGGGTGGCAATGGCATGACCCTGAGAGTGAACACCATCTTGCATTTTGTGCCTTTGGCATTCCTTTAGTCTCACCCTAGTCCTGGCCCTGTTGAGATTTGAAGACAGTAAAGAGTGGGTTTGCTTTGCGAGTTCTTTCAAACAACAGTGACATCAACCTTCTCAGTTTCAGGCATCTTGCCTGCCAGTTACGTTCCTCCCCAAAGCTTATTTGCCCAGGGGATTGATGAGCTAGGGGCACCTCTCATTCCCAGGTGCCTCCAGCTTGTTCATCTGCTGCTCAGGTGCCAGTGCTGACAGGACATGGAGCATTTTGCACCTGGTGAAAACTTGCAGTCCTGAGGAAGTCTCCAGGGGAACACTCCCTGAAATGAATAACTTTTAAAAAGACATGTTTATGGCTTTTCTCTCACCCCATAAGTATGTGCCCATTTGTCTCTGTCACTAGAGATGCTGCTAATCTAGGGTTTCACAGTTTTCATCTCCTCATCCATCTCTAAGAATCTCTTCTTCCCCACCCCTTTCACTGAACCTGCAGCTGGAGATGCACTATTGAAGCCTTTGGTTCCCTCGCCTAGCTGCCGGGGATCTGGGATAGGAGCTCTCAGGCTCTGAAAGAGCCCGACCCAGAACACCTTTACTAGCACTCAAGGAAACTAGGGAGCTAGGTTGAGGAAACTCCCCAGGAAGGTAGTCCTAAGGACAGAGGTATTGGGGCAAAGCAGCTGGAAAACCCTATTACCTGTAACTTGGCAGACCTCTTTATCTCTGGTGCACAAGGCCGGGAAAGGTTGTCACCCACAGAGCCTAGAGTGCTCGGCATGTGGAAGCCTGTTCCATCCCGGGAACCAAGTCTTGGAGTGACTTGGTTGCCCTATTTAGACTACTCTGCACTTCCTTATTTTCCCTGTTCCTGTTTGGACGATTGTGGGGATTCCAGAGAAGAATATAGTGAGGGCCTGGGTTGGCATGCAGAGAGGGAGGTAGGTACTCATCTCACCTCCCCCCATCCCTACTTCCTTCATGACCAACTGTTGTTGGCCGGTCTAGTCGAATCGGGACTACCAGCCCTTTTTGAGGTAAATGGTGAAGAGGATTTGGGTGGTCAGGCTATAGGACAATGAAATTGTCCTATAATTAGGATGAAAATTAATTTTTCTACAATGAAATTAATACTGTAGGTCAAAGAGAGGACAAAAAGACGTCCCCTACTTTCCATCTTCTGAGGGAGGGTGTCATGGTGTCAAGAATGAGAAAGGATTTTACCCAGAGGTGGATGAGTATTGAGAGCTCTGGAGTACATCCCGGCTCACTTTTTCATTTTCAGGAAGAGCACTTAGTAGATAAAATGCAGTCCACCCCAGCTCTTGACAGCTTGTCCCAAGGCCTTAAGCAGAGGGGACTGTGAGCCTACAGAGCCAGATTACCCTTTAGGAGCCTCAGGAAAAGTTGGAAATAGTAGCGAGGTGAGTATCTGCCCCACTTCAGGCCAGGAACAGAAAGAGTAGTTTCAGCTCGCTGCCTCTGTGTCGACCCCAAGGATATGGCACATTTCGAGCAGCTCCACGGCTGGGCCCTGGCCCACCCACAAGCCGCCCATGGCTTCTGCTGTGAGGCCAGGGCAGGGGCGGAGCGTCATCTGGCTACTTCAGAGGACTGGGTGCTCGGGAAGAATTTGGAGGGAAGGTTGCAGGGGGGTTGTGGGAGAAACATGAAGAGAAAACAGATCAGTCAGCGAGGTAGTGCCTAAGCAATTGCTGTAATGTTGGGAGATGAAAGTGGAGTGTATAGGGTCACAGGCAACTAGGCCACGGGTTTGCAGTCTGCTCAAAGTAGCAGAGTGATTGCAGACTCTCTCAAGCCCAAGAAGAGGTGGGGCAGTGTTTGTGTGCTGTATTTATGTGCACAATTCATCTCGGACAAAATGGTGAGGGAGGCACAATTTCTCTTTGGTCTACCTATATTTTAACCAAGCCAAACAAATGTGAGTAAAATGTGTGTGTGTGTGTGTGTGTGTGTAAAATTCCTAGAGGCACATAGGATTTAGCAAGGAGACCAGCGCTGAATGCCCTTCACTGCTGCCTTCCCAAACCTCTCCTTCTGCAGCCCTTGTTCCTTACCTCTCCTATAGGGTTTCCCGCTTTCCCTGCCCCCTTCCCGATTCCCCACTTCCCTCTGCTTCAGGTCCTCAGCGCTTTTCCCTCTCAGCTTCTTTCTCCCTGCTGCTCTCCCTTCTTGTGTCATGTTCTCCACACTCCACTTCTCTGGACCCCTCTCTCCCACTCTCCTCCCTTCCCTCTTAATCTCCCTCCTGTTTTTCTTCCTTCTGATCCATCTGCTCAGACCTCCCAGATTTCTCCCCTCCGGGGCCTCAGTGTTGATGTTCTGCTCTCTCTCTTCCTTCCTTCTAGGACAAGGCAGAAAAGGCTAAAAACCTTAAATCTTTACATACACTGAAACTGCTCTAATTCATCCCAATTGTCAAGGGGAGGTTATGGGTGGGAGAAAGGGCGGAGTTAAGGTCAGTCTGAATTAATGAAAAATTGAAGTAATAGAACATTTGGAAAGAAATATAACTGAATTACTTTCAAGTACATCCAGTAATACTGCTAACTAGAACAGAATCTAAGAGTCATATAAGTGCTCTAACAAAGAGATAAGAATCATGTATAATTAGCATTATTATGCAGCTGTGAACAGGCCCTCACTCTTAAATAGGCTAGTTCCCTTATTTATATGCTAAATCTATAAGGAGACCTCTTTTCGTAGCTACAGGTAAAATCCTATTACAAGGGGCGCCTGGGTGGCTCAGTCATTAAGCGTCTGCCTTCGGCTCAGGTCATGATCCCAGGGTCCTGGGATCGAGTCCCACATTGGGCTCCTTGCTTGACGGGAAGCCTGCTTCTCCCTCTCGCACTCTCCCTGCTTATGTTCCCTCTCTTGCTGTCTCTCTCTCTCCGTTAAAAAATAAATAAAATCTTAAAAAAAAAAATCCTATTACAAAAGTTCTTTATAGTCCTGATTCCCATGTCACTGCAGATGGTCCATTATACCAGTGCTTTGTTGGTCTGGTTACCAAAAATTGCTAACGATAATGTACAATAAATGCTTTTTCTGGTCCTTATCTATTTAATAGTTATTCCCTTATAAAGATTGTGAGTTCTTTCCATTGCAGATGCTCAACAGGAGAGGGAAGTGGAGATGAGTTATTTTGGAGCTGAGCCATGTAGATGTGCGTATTTGTGTGTCTGTGCACACATCCCTGGTTGTCTTTTAGTGAGCACTTACACAAGGGAGGAGGACTTAAGAGGATTGTAGGTATAGTAGCCTACATAAGGGAGTCTGGCTGTGCGTCTGTGTGGATAAAGGCACGGTAATACCTGGATGTGTGTTTAGGCCAGTAAGTATATAGGTGTCAGGATGTGCGTGTCTGAGATCCGAGTCTTTTATGGATACGGGCATATTCTATGTATGAGCAAACCTGTATAAACAATTGTGTGAAGGGTAGAGAGTCTATGAAAACTGCAGTTTGACTCTGTTGAGTGTAGAGCTGTGTGATTTGTATGTGTGTATGTGAGAAGAAAGAATACGTGCTCTATACATTAGTAATTCTCAAACCGGGGTTGTGAGATCTTTTTTCAGCCCCACTCCTCTCCTAATACAGATCTTTGAGTTCTCTCTCACCATGTTTTCCTTTTGTTTTGTCTCTCCCTTCTCTTTCCTTACCTCCACCTCCTCCTTCTTTATTTTCTCTCTGATTTCAAAGCAAAATCTCAATCCTCAGCCAGTTATATCTCAATCCTGTCTTTTCTTCTCCATCCATAGCCTTCTCAGTTTTTCTTTATGGGAATATTCACTCTTGATTAAGTCAAAACACCTTTGGGAAATGTGCCCAGCAGCCTACTAGGTGCTAAGGAAGAGTCAGTGAGGGAAACCTGAGGAAAAAGCCTTGTGAAGGTGACAATAAGGAAGAGAGTAGCAATTTTAGGATATATAATTCCTCAGGTCGTTCTCAAACTGTCTCCCTGGTGCCCCTGTGAACACCCCAACACCACAGTGACCTGGCTTCCTTAATCCAGTGATCCTTCTCACTGCTCCCTCAGCCCCCTCAGGGAAGGCCAAGTCTTTAGGATTTGTTACCACTCATAGCTCTTCTACTTCCATGATTTTCCCAAACTCTGAATTTTGGTCTCCCTTACTATACCCTCATATTCATTCAGTTATTCATTCATCCACACAACAAATATTTAGTGATGGATATTCATGTGTCAGATACTGTTTGTTCCTGACATGAGGGATAGATCAGTGAACAAAAGGGACAAAAATTTCTGCCCATGAGCTCATATTCTAATGTGGGGAGACAGATAACCAGCAGGAAACATACAAAGCATGTAAATGATATACTATGTTAGAAGGTGATGAAGTAGAACACAGTAATAGAGATTGGGAGTATATGCAGTCCAGTGTTGGGGTGAGTGTCAAAAGTTGCAATTTTAAGCAGGGTAGTCTGATTTGCCCTTACAAAGAAGGTGACAGTTAAGCCAAACCTTGAAGGAGCTGAGAGAGTAAATAATGCAGATTTCAAGGGATAGGGGGAAGAGCTTTGCAGCACATAGAATAGCTAGTGCAAAGGTCTTGTGGTGGGAGCATGCCTGACATTTTTTAAGGCCCAGGGAAGATGTGCAGGGGCTGGAACAGAGTGAACTGTTATCAGGAAATGTGATCCAGAAAGGGAATGGTGAGAGGTGAAGAGAAGATTTATCCATACACTTCTTATCCTCTACTGCCTATTGTTTACCTTCATTGTGATTACCTCCTATATAAAATGCTTAATAAATAGGGCTCTACAGGTTTAAAGGGAAAGGAGCTTGGAAATTATAGGCCCTTGTGGAATGTTTCTTCAGTTCCTTCCTACTTTCCTTAAGTACCCTCTGGCTGGACTTCTCAACAAGAGTGTAAAGAGATTCAGTGAGACTCCCATAGTTTCTCTTTCAAAATCTTTGACTTCCTCCTCTCTCTCGGCTATATTCCATCTTTTTTTTTTTTTTTAAGATTTTATTTATTTATTTGACAGAGAGAGAGGCAGGGAGAGAGGGAACACAAGCAAGGGGAGCAGCAGAGGGAGAAGCAGGCCTCCCGCGGAGCAGGGACCCCGATGCGGGGCTCGATCCCAGGACCCTGGGATCATGACCTGAGCTGAAGGCAGACGCTTAATGACTGAGCCACCCAGGCGCCACCCTATATTCCATCTTTAAGAAAAACTTATTTCTCTCTTCTTGTCAAGGCTGATTCCTCTCTACCTGTGCTTTTTATTCCCATCTCTTCCTCTCTTGATTCCCTTTCTTGCATGCAAGAACCCTTTCAAACCCTTCCTTTCCGCCGGCTCCTGCTCTTCTGGGGACAAGTATGCACAAGCCTCCCTTACCATAAAATACCTTCCTTTAGCCCTACTACATACTCAAGCAACAGCTTCATCTCTCTCCCCTATCAAATTTCATAGAAGAGTCATGTTGCTTTTTCTGTTTCAACCCACGTGCAATTTGACTTCCAATTTCATTTCTGTGTAAAACTGAACTCAGGATGGTTACTAACATCCTCTTCCTCACCAAATCCAAAAGCATATTTTTAGTCCTCTTCAGTCTTGGCTCCTTTCTGATAGGTTTTGATGAAAGAGCACAGATTTTGGATCAAAACCAATGTGGATTTGGACCCTGACCCTGCTACTATGTAACTTTTTTTGAGCCACAGTTGTTGTTGTTGTTGTTGTTGTCTTATCTCTAAAAAGGGGTTAACAAGGGGCGCCTGGGTGGCTCAGTCGTTACGCGTCTGCCTTCGGCTCAGGTCATGGTCCCAGGGTCCTGGGATCGAGCCCCGCTTTGGGCTCCCTGCTCGGTGGGAGGCCTGCTTCTCCCTCTCCTACTCCCCCTGCTTGTGTTCCCTCTCTCGCTGTGTCTCTCTCTCTGTCAAATAAATAAATAAATAAATAAATAAATAAATAAATAAAATCTTTAAAAAAAAATAAAAAGGGGTTAACAGTATCTACTTTGCCAGGAGCTGGTGAGGTTTAGAGACAATGGATATAAAGTATATAATAGGGACTAATTAAGTCATTTCCCCCACCTTTTGTGATTGAGGTTTTTTTTTTTTTTTTTTTTTTTTGAGAGAGAGAGACACAGAGCATGCATGAGCAGGTGGAGGAGGGGCAGAGAGAGAGAGAGAGAGAATCTTAAGCAGACTCCATGCCCAACATGGGGTGCAACACTGGAGGCAATCTCATGACCTGAGATCATGACCTGAGCTGAAATCAAAAGTCAAACGCTTAACTGACTGAGCCACCCAGGCGCCCCTGTGATTGAGTTTTCAAATCACCTTTGCTGGATCTTCCTCTTATTGCTTTCTTAAAAATAGACTCAATGTGAGACAGTTATCCATCAAAATCCCTGAGGAGAATACAGGCAGCAACCTCTTCGACCTCAGCCACAGAAACTTCTTCCTAGACACATCGCCAAAGGCAAGGGAAGCCAGGGCAAAAATGAACCATTGGGACTTCACCCCAATGATTATAGTCCACAATAGCCACACTATGGGAAGGGCCTAGATGTCCATCGACAGATGAATGGATAAAGAGATGTGATATATATATATATATATATATATATATATATATATATATATATATAATGGAATATTATGCAGCCATCAAAAAATGAAATCTGGCCATTTGCAATGAAGTGGATGGAACTAGAGGGTATTATGCTAAGCAAAATAAGTCAATCAGAGAAAGACAATTATCATATGATCTCACTGATATGTGGAATTTGAGAAACAAGGCAGAGGAGCATAGGGGAAGAGAGGAAAAAATGAAACAAGACAAAATCAGAGAGGGAGACAAACCATAAGAGACTCTTAATCTCAGGAAACAAACTGAGGGTTGCTGGAGTGGTGGGGGGTGGGAAGGATGGGGTGGCTGGATGATGGACATTGGGGAGGGTAGGTGCTATGGTGAGTGCTGTGAATTATGTAAGACTGATGAATCACAGACCTGTACCCCTGAAACAAATAATACATTCTATGTTAATAAAAATAAATAAATAAATTTAAAAATAAATAAATAAAATCTGTTTTAAAAAAAGTTTTGCATGTCCAAGATTTCACCTTTGGAACTCTTCTCTCATACCGTGCCTCCATAGTGTCTTATCTACTACCACCTGTTCCACACATTCAGATATTTGGATAACTTTGACACCTAGTTCTAGGTCCCTAGAAACCTCTCCTAAATGCCTAATGTGCATTTCCAGCTTAAAGATACCTTCCAGTACGTACTTTTTGGGATTCTCCTTTGGGGATAAATGAGAGCAGAATTTGGAGAGACATGGATAGAGAGAGAGAGTTGAAGTAAGGTACTGAATTCTAAGCTGAAGAGTTTAATTTGATAAGGTCAGCAGACCAAAGGGATTCTGAGAAGAGCAGTAACATGATTTGAATTTAGCATCTTCGAAGGATACACTAGAACAAAGAGAAGCTGAGCAGAGAAGCCATATAAGAAGATAATTATGAAAATTTAGGTATTATTTGATGTGATTCTAGAAAGAAAAAATGAAGCTAAAATCCAAGGAAATTTATAGGGAAAGGATTAGAAAGCCTTGGCAGCATACCAGATGTGGTATAAAGGTTTGAGGAGAATCAAAAATATTCCACAGTTTCAAGGATGAGACACTGGAAACTGAGTGGTGCCTTTGATGGTAATGGTGAGGCTAGGAGGAATTCTTGTTTTGAAAAGGGTCAGGAGAGTGAGAAGGGAGAGTAATTAAAATTTTGATATATTAAGTTTCAGGGGACAGAAGGAAACCCAAGGGAAAAATATATTTTGGGTAACTGAAGCTAGAATACAAGAAAGAAAATAAGAAAATAGAGTTAGTCAGTGCTGGTGTTAGACATATTACATTCATTTGTATACAAGGAGTAGCCAAAATTGGGTGAATAGATGAACTCCCCTAAAGGAGTAAGTACAAAGGGGAATGGGTGGGGGGCAGTAATTGGATTTTGGGAGACAGCCAGAGGGAATAAGTGGGAGGAAAAAGGAAAGCTGGAGGAGCCAGAGACAGAGAATTCAAAAACATAAAAGGAGAAGCAGTGTGAGAGAAGCCTACTGACTTTTGCACTAATTCATGGGTCCCTAACTGACTTTTTCATTTAGTACTCACTCTCTCTCACTCCCCCACCTGGTCCCAAGCTTTTCTTTCCATCCATTGTTTAGCTGGGCCTCCTGGGCCTCAGAGTCTAATTATTATTCCTACTGTCTAAATCATTCTCAATTCATGCTTCCCTACATCCATCAGTTATTAACCCTTCCTTCCTAGGTAGTTAATACAGTCAAGCACACTCATTTACAAAAAAAAATACCTTTCTTTGCTAATTGGGTAAGTGATGTTGAAGAACTAGGATACAATAGTAGAGGATTTTAGAAACAATGAATGAAATATTACACCAATACATTCTCATTAAGTCCCTACTGTGTGTCCAGCTGCCCCAAATCAATGACAATACTGTGAATAAATTAATATGTAATACACATAAGGAGAGTAATATCTTCTAGACTTATGTGTATTCTTTTTCTACTTTTAAATGCATTCTTTCCTCAATGTACATCCTGCCTCCATTTCCCCATATTTTCTTTTGTTACATCAATCATATCTCTTTCCTTTTATATACTCACATTGTACATGCATCCATAAATACTCTCAAAGGTCCAGGAATCTTCTATGTTACACTGACTTGCATGCAAAACCTTCCATTCATATGTTTTTATACTTTTCTTCAGCTTGAGTATTCAGCCAATTCAATGAAGCAGTGTTGTCAACAATCTAACATAAGAATTAAATTATTTATATTTTTCCATCTTTGTATCTCTAACATTTTGCTAATAGAAGGTATAACATAGAGATCTAATATTACCTTTGATTTAGAAGTAGATATTTTCTCTGTGACTTATATTTTACTTTATTATGGTTCTAAAAAAATGCCTTTATTCTTTCTTTTGATTATTGAAACAATACGTATTCATAATAAAATATTAAAACTTTAGAAAACTATAAATAATAACTAGATATCCTCTGCAATCATGACAGAGTAACTGGCAATGGACTTACCTCCTGCTATAAACAGCAATAAAACTAGAAAAAATATTTGATGACACTATTTTCAGGAATTGGACAACAGGCAGTACAGAAATATGAACTCTGAGAAAAAGGAGATAAATGTAATTTATGTAATTCTCAGAGAATGTAAGCCTCACATTCTCCCATCTCTCTACCTAGAAACAGTTTACCAACAATGACACAGAGACCAGAGTTTGTGAAAGGGTTTCCTTCAGGTGTTTGTCTGAGGTCTGAACTGCCCAAGTGCAGAATATGTTACCATGAGACCTAGCAGAGTGTGGCTGTTAGAGGTTGTGAGTAGAAGGGAAATACTAGAGGTCACACAATATGGGGAGATGTGGGAATTCTGATCCAGCCAGAGTGGAGAGACCTTGTTAAAACCTAGCCACACAAAATAGGCATCAGAAAGGCCATTTCTGAAGAGTAAAGACTATGGCCTAGAGGTAGGGCCACTTTAGACACAAAAAAGCTTAAAATCAAGCCTCTACAGGTTAAAGGAGAACCACTACCAAATAAACTGCATATAAGAACAAAAGCCATCACTCAAACAGAAGAAAAATCCAGACTCCTCAAAATGTATCATTCACTGTAACTGGCAGATGATAAAAAAAAGATCACGAGACATATGAAGAAGCAGGAAATATAACCAAAATGAAGAAACTATATGCTGTCAATAGAAAAAAACTCTGTAATAATCAAGATATTGTAAAGATCAGTTAAGGACTTTAATTTAATAATTTTAAATATGCTCAAAGACACAAAGGAAAATATGATCTTAATGGACATAAAGATGAGGAATCATAGCAGAATGGAAATTTTAGGAATGAAAAGTAGAAAATAGAACATAAAAAAATAAGCTAGATGAATCTAATAGCAGATTGAAAATGGAAGAAGGAAGAGACAGAGAACTTGAAGAGAAAACCATAGAAGTGAGCCAATCTGAAGATCAGAGAGAAAGATTGAGAAAAAAAAAAAAATGAACAGAGTTGCAGCGACCTGTTGGAATCCCAGATGGAGAAGAGAGAGAGAGAATGAAGCAGAAAAAATATCTGAAGAAATAATGGTTGAAAATTCCTCAAAGGTGGTGATATTTAGCAACCTACAGATCCATGAAGCTAAGTGAACTCAAAGAAGAAAAAAATACAAAGAAGTCCACACCTAGTTTCATCACAACCTGCCCAAAATAAAAATAAAGAAAAAAAAATAAAAGCAGTAAAAGTTACACACAAAGGAAAAAAAATATAAAAAAGGACTGATGTATCACCAGAAACAATGCAAGCCCAAAGAATGGTATGAGAGAAACAAACAAAAAGACTGTCAATCCAGAATTTGACACCCATCAAAAAAGAATCTTCAGACATGACAATTAAAAAAAGACATTTTTTAGTGAATAAAATCAGAGATAGATAGGTGGAGCAAGATGGCAGAGGAGTAGACCTGGATTTTGTCTGGTCTCAGGAATTCAGCTGGATAGGGATCAAACCATTCTGAACACCTACAAACTCAACAGGAGATCAAAGAAAAGAATAGCAACAACTCTCTCATCAGAAAAGCGACCACTTTCTGGAAGGTGCGGAGAAGTGAATCCGAGGCGATATTCAGGAAGATAGACGGCGGGAAGGGGCCTCCGTCGGCTGCTTCTGGCAAGTGATAGAACCACGGAGCACAAAATCGGAACTTTTAAAAGTCTGCTCCGCTGAGGGACGTCACTCTGGTGGCTAAGCGGGGGGTGGAACCCTCACTGGGACAGTGTGGTCTCAGGACCCTCGGGGTCACAGAAAGACCGGGGGTGACTGAGTGTGGCAGAGCTCCCAGGTATCGGAGCGGGGAAGCCGGCTGCAGAGACGGAGCCGAGGCACGGGCTCTCAGCTCGGCGTTGCCATAAACCGTAATCCGCGGCACAGTCGGGCCCCTGCTCCTCCAGCTGGGACCCAACAAGCAGCAGATCCGGGGAGACTCACCTTCCTCCCCCAGGAGGAGCGGCGCGGGAGCGAACCGCAGGGATCTGCTGGGTTTGGAGACTCCACACGGGGTCGGGTGCCAGAGATAGAAACACGCGGTCACAGGCCGGGTGAGCATGGAGTACGGCCGGAGACCGGGGAGATGGGAGTGACTGACTGCTTTTCTCTGGGGCGCACTGAGGAGCAGGGCCCCAAGTTCTCGGCTGCTCCAGGGCGGAGATTGAGAGGCCGCCATTTTCACTCTTGGCCTCCAAAGCTGTACGGAAAGCTTGCAGGGAACAAAAGCTCTGGAGAGCAACCCGAGCAGATTACTTAGCCCGGACCGGGCAAGGGCGGGGCAATTCTGCCTCCGGCAAAGACATTTGGGAACCACAGCAACAGGCCCCTCCCCCGGAAGATCAGTGAGAACAGCCAGCCAAGACCAAGTTTACCGATCAATGAGAACGGCAGAACTCCAGCGCTAGGGGAATACTGCACATAGAATTCATGGCTTTTTTTACCATGATTCTTTAGTCGTTCAAAGTTAATTTTTTTTAACTGTCTTTTTTTTTTTTTTT
>NW_023270175.1:2345769-2346830 GCF_011800145.1 Mirounga leonina
ATATGGTTTTTTCTACTCCCCTGCCTGATCACATTCTCTCCCTTTTTTTTTCTTTTTTCTTTTTTAAATCCTCTTCTTTCTTTTTTCAAACAACTTCTTATCAATTCCTTTTATAAATTTTTTTATAATTTCCATCTTTACAGTCATACTCCATCCCTTCATCATATCAACCCTTATTTTTGTACATGTATAAGTTTTTCTTTCGTTAAAATTTTGGGAGGCACTTTCTTCTAAAAGACCAAAATACACCCCAAATCTAGTGTGTGGCACTGCTCTATATATGAGCCTGATCATATTTGATCACATTCTGGGTTTTTTTGTTGTTGTTGTTTTGTTTTCTTTGTTTTTATCTTTATCTTTATCTTTTTCTTTTTTTTATTTTTCTTTTTTCTCTCTTTCCCTTTCTTTTCCCACTGCTTCAGGTCTTTTCTGATTTGTTTAGAGTATATTTTCTGGGGACGTTGTTACTCTGCTAGCATTTTGTTCTCTCATTAATCTATTCTCCTCTGCACAAAATGACAAGATGGAAAAAATCACCTCAACAAAAAGAACAAGAGGTAGTACCGACTGCCAGGGACCTACTCAGTACGGACATTATTACGATGTCAGATCTAGAGTTCAGAATCATCACTTTAAAGATACTAGCTGGGCTTGAAAAGCATATGGAAGTTATTAGAGAAATCCTTTCTGGAGAAGTAAAAGAACTAAAATCTAACCAAGTAGAAATCAAAAAGGCTATTAATGAGGTGCAATCAAATATGGGGGTGCTAACTGCTAGGATAAATGAGGCAGAAGAGAGAATCAGTGATATAGAAGACCAAATGATGGAAAATAAAGAAGCTGAGAAAAAGAGAGATAAACAACTACTGGATCACGAGGGCAGAATTCGAGAGATAAGCGATACCATAAGATGAAACAACATTAGAATAATTGGGACCCCAGAAGACGAGAGAGAGAGGGGCAGAAGGTATAATGGAGCAAATTATAGCAGAGAACTTGCCTAATTTGGGGAAGGAAACAGGCATGAAAATCCAGGAAGCACAGAGAACCCCTCTCAAAAT
>NW_023270175.1:2356830-2357733 GCF_011800145.1 Mirounga leonina
AGCAACTTCTTCCTAGAAACATCGCCAAAGGCAAGGGAAGCAAGGGCAAAAATGAACTATTGGGACTTCATCAAGATAAAAAGCTTTTGCAAAGCAAAGGAAACAGTCAACAAAACCAAAAGACAACCGACAGAATGGGAGAAGATATTTGCAAATGACATATCAGATAAAGGGCTAGTATCCAAAATCTGTAAAGAACTTATCAAACTCAACACCCAAAGACAAATGATCCAATCAAGAAATGGGCAGAAGACATGAACAGACATTTTTCCAAAGAAGACATCCAAATGGCCAACAGACACATGAAAAAGTGCTCAACATCGCTTGGCATCAGGGAAATCCAAATCAAAACCTCAATGAGATACCACCTCACACCAGTCAGAATGGCTAAAATTAGCAAGTCAGGAAACGACAGATGTTGGCGGGGATGTGGAGAAAGGGGAACCCTCCTACACTGTTGGTGGGATGCAAGCTGGTGTAGCCGCTCTGGAAAACAGTATGGAGGTTCCTCAAAAAGTTGAAAATAGAGCTACCATATGATCCAGCAATTGCACTACTGGGTATTTACCCCAAAGATACAAAAGTAGGGATCCGAAAGGGTACGTGCACCCTGATGTTTATAGCAGCAATGTCCACAATAGCCAAACTATGGAAAGAACCAAGATGTCCATCGACAGATGAATTGATAAAGAAGAAGTGGTATATATATACAATGGAATATTATGCAGCCATCAAAAGGAATGGGATCTTGCCATTTGCACCGACGTGGATGGAACTGGAGGGTATTATGCTGAGCGAAATAAGTCAAACAGAGAAAGACATGTATCATATGACCTCACTGATATGAGGAATTCTCAATCTCAGGAAACAAACTGAGGGTTGCTGGAGTGGGGGGTGGGGTGG
>NW_023270175.1:2357833-2502040 GCF_011800145.1 Mirounga leonina
AAGAAGAAGATAGCAGGAGGGGAAGAATGAAGGGGGGGAAATCGGAGGGGTAGATGAACCATGAGAGACGATGGACTCTGAAAAACAAACTGAGGGTTCTAGGGCGCCTGGGTGGCTCAGTTGGTTAAGCGACTGCCTTCGGCTCAGGTCATGATCCTGGAGTCCCGGGATCGAGTCCCGCATCGGGCTCCCTGCTCGGCAGGGAGTCTGCTTCTCCCTCTGACCCTCCTCCCTCTCATGTGCCCTCTCTCTCTCTCATTCTCTCTGTCTCAAATAAATAAATAAAATCTAAAAAAAAACCAAAAAACAAAAAAAAAAAAACTGAGGGTTCTAGAGGCGAGGGTGCTGTGAGGATGGGTTAGCCTGTTGATGGGTATTGAGGAGGGCACATTCTGTATGGAGCACTGGGTGTTATGCCCAAACAATGAATCATGGAACACTACATCTAAAACTAATGATGTAATGTATGGGGATTAACATAAGAATAAAAAAAATTTTTTAAAATTAAAAAAAAGAAGAGGTGGTATATATATATACAATGGAATATTATGCAGCCATCAAAAGGAATGAGATCTTGCCATTTGCAACGATGTGGATGGAACTGGAGGGTATTATGCTGAGCGAAATAAGTCAAACAGAGAAAGACATGTATCATATGACCTCATTGATATGAGGAATTCTTAATCTCAGGAAACAAACTGAGGGTTGCTGGAGTGGTGGGGGGTGGGAGAGATGGGGTGGCTGGGTGATAGACACTGGGGAGGTTATGTGCTCTGGTAAGTGCTGTGAATTGTGCAAGACTGTTGAATCTCAGATCTGTACCTCTGAAATAAATAATGCAATATATGTTTAAAAAGAAGAAGATAGTAGGAAGGGAAAAATGAAGGGGGGGGAATCGGAGGGGGAGATGAACCATGAGAGACGATGGACTCTGAGAAACAAACTGAGGGTTCTAGAGGGGAGGGGGGTGGGAGGATGGGTTAGCCTGGTGATGGGTATTGAGGAGGGCACGTTCTGCATGGAGGACTGGGTGTTATGCACAAACAATGAATCATGGAACACTACATCTAAAACTAATGATGTAATGTATGGGGATTAACATAACAATAAAAAAATTTAAAAAAATCAGAGATAATTTGTCTCCAGTGGATCTTCTCTATAAGTATTAAAAGAAATTCTTCAGGCAAAAAGGAAATGCTAATAAGTAATGTTTTTTGAGCATTTATATTTCTTCTTGCAAATTGTTCATGTCCTTGCTCATTTTTCTATTAAGGTGATATTATTCTTATTTATCTTATTTATATCATAAATATCATATGATCATCTAAATAGATGATGAAAAAGCATTTGACAAATTCAACATCCTTCCATGATAAAAACTCTCAACATATATGTCTCTGTCTGAGTTATTTCCCTTAGCGTAAGGCCCTCAAGCTCCATCCAAGTTGTCCCAGATGACAAGATTTCCTTTTTCCTCATGGCTGAATAATATTCCAGTGTGTGTGTGTGTGTGTGTGTGTGTGTGTGTGTGTGATCAATCACATCTTTATCCATTCATCCAAAGGGGGACACTTAGCTTGTTTCCATATCTTGGCAATTGTGAATAATGCTGCAATAAACATGGGAATGCACATACCTCCTTAATATCCTGTTTTCATTTCCTGTGGATATATACCCAGAATTGGGATTGATGGATGATATGATAGTTCTATATGTAATCTTTTGAAGAATCTTCCTTCTGTTTTCTATAGTGGCTGTGCCAATTTACATTCCCACCCATAGTGCACAAGGGTTCCCTTTTTCTCCATACCCTTGCCAACACTTGTTATCTTTTGTCTCTTGATGCTAGCCACTCTGACAGGTGTGAGGTGATATCTCACTGTGGTTTTGATTTGTATTTCCCTGGTGATTAGTGGTGTTGAGCATCTTTTCATGTACTTGTTGACCATTTGTATGTCTTCTTTAGAAAGCTGTCTGTTCAGTTCCTCAAAATGGGCAAAGGATTTAAACAGACACTTCACCAAGAGAGACACATGGTGGTAAATAAGCCAGTGAAAAAATGCTCAATATCATGTGTCACTAGGAAGATAAAAATTAAAACCACAATGAGATATCACTACATATGCCGTAGGGTAGCTAAAATTAAAAACACTGAGTATATCAAATATTGGTGAAGATGGAGGAAACTGGAACTCTCAGACATTGCTAGTGGTATTGTAAAATAATATAGTCACTTGAAAAACAGTTTGACAGTTTCTTAAAAAGGCAAATATTTCACCTACCATATGGGCCTAGCTATTCCTCTCCTAGAATTTTATCCAAGAGAAAAGAAAGGATATGTCCCTATAAAATAATATACATAAATATTTATAGCAGCATTATTTGTAATAGGTAAAAACTGGAAAAAGCCCAAATGTCCATCAACAGAGAAATGCATAAACAAATTGTAGTTTGTCTATAGAAGGAAATACAAGTCAGAAAAAGAGGGGATGATAACCCAATAGCATAAATGAATCTCAAATAATTATTCTCAGTGAAAGAAGGCAAATAACATTTCATTTATATAAAATTCTAGAAAATCTAATCCATAGTGAAATAAAACCAGGTCATAGTTGTTGGGATGGTGGTAGGATGGTGGGAGAGGTAGGATGGGTTGATTACAAAGAAGCATGAGGAAACTTTTTGGGGTAATGAGTGTGTTCATTATCTCATTTGTGGTGATAGTTTCATGGGTGTATAAGTATGTCAAAACTTATCAAGTTATACAATTTAAAAATATACAGTTTATTGTATATTCAGTATATGCCAATAAAGCTATTCTAAAAAGGAGTTTAAGAACTCCTTGAACTTTTTACCTAAAATCCATAGATTTTATCTTCAGAAAATTATACTTGAACCAAGTTGACTTAAAATGGAAAAAGAATGGTAACCATGGTTGATGTTTAGATGTATATGTTGTCTTGTATTTTCTATGTGCATGCATAGATAGACACGTATTTTACAGACATATAATACATACTATTTTAAATTTGATTGTCACCTAATTCACTGAGAATGTCTATCTATTCCAATAAATATAAATTGACAAAATATTTTAATGACTATAATATTCTATGAATACACTATATTGTATTCAATGGATTCCCTATTTTAACATTTGTTTATAATATTTCAGTATTATGTACAAAACTGGGATGAATATTCTTGTATATATAACCTTGCAAATTTTTATATTATTTTCTTTTGATAAATTTTTATACTCGATTTCTTTTTTTGGTGCTTATTGTCGAAGAGCCATCCATAAAGGGTTATAACAACTTAAACACCTGCCAGAAATATATGAGAGTGCCTATTTCTCCATACTCAGTCATCACTGAGTATATCCTTTTTTTAAAGTATTTTATTTATTTCTTTGAGATAGAGAGCACACGAGAGTGAGAGCACAAGAGCTAGAGCACTAGAGTGGAAGCATGAGAGCAAGAACATGAGCCAGGGACGGGGGTGGGGAGGGGCAGAGGGAGAGGGAGAAGAAGCACGCTCTCCACTGAGCAAGGAGCCTGATGCAGGGCTTGATCCCAGGACCCTGCGATCATGACCTGAGCCAGAGGCAGACACTTAACTGACTGAGCCACCCGGGTGCCCCAGTATATCCTTTCTTTCTTGGTGAATATGATGTGTGGGAAGTGGTTATTTCATAGCTATTTAAAATTACATCTCCTTGAATATTATTGAGAATGTATATACTTTTAGTATTTTTTAAAATTTTATTTTATTATGTTATGCTAGTCACCATACATCATTAGTTTTTGATGTAGTGATCCACGATTCATTGTTTTCGTATAACACCCAGTGCTCCATGCAGTACATGCCCTCCTAGTATTTTGTTAAGCATTTGTATTTCTTCTTTTGCAAATTAATCCATGTCTTTGTCCATTTATCCATTAAGGTGTTATTTTTCTTTTTTATTTCTTATTTATTTATTTAATGTATTTCTTTCTTTTTTCCTTATTTATTTAAAAGAACTACTTTTTAAAAAAAATTTTATTATGTTATGTTAGTCACCATACAATACATCATTGGTTTTTGATGTGGTGGTCCACGATCCATTGTTTTCGTATAACACTCAGTGCTCCATGCAGTACGTGCCCTCCTTAATAGCCATCACCGGGCTAACCAATCCCCCCTCCCCCTCTCCTCTAACACCCTGTTTGTTTCTCGGAGTCCATAGTCTCTCATGGTTCATCTCTCCCTCCAATTCCCCCCCCCTTCATTTTTCCCTTCCTTCTCCTAATGTCCTCCATGTTATTCCTTATGTTCCACAAAGAAGTGAAACCATATGATAATTGACTTTCTCTGCTTGACTTATTTCACTTAGCATAATCTCCTCCAGTCCCATCCATGTTGATGTGAAAGTTGGGTATTCATCTTTTCTGATGGCTGAGTAATATTCCATTGTATATATGGACCACATCTTCTTTATCCATTCATCTGTTGAAGGGCATCTCGGCTCTTTCCACAGTTTGGCAATTGCAGGCATTGCTGCTATGAACATTGGGGTGCATATGGCCCTTCTTTTCACTACATCTGTGTCTTTGGGGTCAATACCCAGGAGTGCAATTGCTAGGTCATAGGGTAGCTCTATTTTTAATTTTTTGAGGCACCTCCACACTGTTTTCCAAAGTGGCTGTACCAACTTGCATTCCCACCAACCGTGTAAGAGGGTTCCCCTTTCTCCACAACCTCTCCAACATTTGTTGTTTCTTTCCCTGTCCATTTTTGCCATTCTAACTGGTGTAAGGTGGTATCTCAGTGTGCTTTTGATTTGAATTTCCCTGATGGCTAATGATGATTAACATTTTTTCATGTGTCTGTTAGCCATTTGTATGTCTTCTTCAGAGAAGTGTCTGTTCATCTCTTCTGCCCACTTTTTGACTTGATTATTTGATTTTGGGTGTTGAGTTTGAGAAGTTCTTTATAGATTTTGGATACCAGCCCTTTATCTGTAGTGTCATTTGCAAATATCTTCTCCCATTCTGTGGGTTGCCTCTTTGTTTTGTTGACTGTTTCCTTTGCTGTGCAGAAGCTTTTTATCTTGATGAAGTCCCAAAAGTTCATTTTTGCTTTTGTTTCACTAGCTTTTGGAGATGTATCTTGAAAGAAGTTGCTGTGGGCGATGTCAAAGAGGTTACTGCCTATGTTCTCCTCTAGGATTTTGATGGATTCCTGTCTCACATTGAGGTCTTTCATCCACTTTGAGTTTATCTTTGTGAATGGTGTTAGAGAATGGTCGAGTTTTATTCTTCTGCATGTGGCTGTCCAATTTTCCCAGCACCATTTATTGAAGAGACTGTCTTTTTTCCATTGCATGTTTTTTCCTGCTTTGTCAAAGATTATTTGGCCATAGAGTTGAGGGTCCATATCTGGGTTCTCTATTCTGTTCCATTGATCTATATGTCTGTTTTTGTGCCAGTACCATGCTGTCTTGGTGATCACAGCTTTGTAATATAACTTGAAATCGGGCAACGTGATGCCCCCAGCTTTGTTTTTCTTTTTCAACATTTCCTTGGTGATTCAGGGTCTTTTCTGATTCCATACAAATGTTAGGATTGTTTGTTCCAGCACTTTGAAAAATGTCATTGGAATTTTGATCGGGATGGCATTGAAGGTATAGATTGCTCTGGGTAGCATAGACATTTTAACAATGTTTATTCTTCTGATACATGAGCATGGAATATTTTTCCATCTTTTTGTGTCTTCTTCAATTTCTTTCATGAGTGTTTTGTAGTTCCTAGAGTATAGATCCTTTACCTCTTTGCTTAGGTTTATTCCAAGGTATCTTATGGGTTTTGGTGCTATTGTAAATGGAATTGTTTCTCTAATTTCTCTTTCTACAGTTGCGTTGTTAGTGTATAAGAAAGCAACTGATTTCTGTGCATTGATTTTGTATCCTGCCACATTACTGAATTGCTGTATGAGTTCTAGTAATTTGGGGGTGGAGTCTTTTGGGTTTTCCACATAAAGTATCATGTTGTCTGCGACAAGAGAGAGTTTGACTTCTTCTTTGCCAATTTGAATACCTTTTATTTCTTTTTGTTGTCTGATTGCTGTTGGTAGGACTTCTAGTACTATGTTGAACAATAGTGGTGAGAGTGGGCATCCTGGACATGTTCCTGATCTTAAGGGAAAGGCTCTCAGCTTTTCCCCATAGAGCATGATATTCGCTGTGGATTTTTCATAGATGGATTTTATGAGCTTGAGGAATGTTCCCTTTATCCCTATACTCTGGAGAGTTTTAATCAGGAAAGGATGTTGTATTTTGTCAAATGCTTTTTCTGCATCAATTGAGAGGACCATATGGTTCTTCTCCCTCCTCTTATTAATGTGTTCTATCACATTGATTGATTTGCGAATGTTGAACCACCCTTGCATCCCGGGGATAAATCCCACTTGGTCGTGGTGGATGATCCTTTTAATGTGTTGTTGGATCCTATTGGCTAGGATTTTGTTGAGGATTTTGGAATCCATATTCATCAGGGATATCGGTCTGAAATTCTCCTTTTTGATGGGGTCTTTGCCTGGTTTGGGGATTAAGGTAATGCTGGCCTCATGGAATGAGTTTGGAAGTTTTCCTTCTGTTTCTATTTTGTGAAACAACTTCAGTAGAATAGGTATTATTTCTTCTTTGAATGTTTTGTAGAATTCCCCAGGGAATCCATCAGGCCCTGGACTCTTGTTTTTTGGGAGGTTTTGGATCACTGCTTCAATCTCGTTACTGGTTATTGGCCTATTCAGGTTGTCAATTTCTTCCTGTTTCAGTCTTGGCAGCTTATAGGTTTCCAGGAAGGCCTCTATTTCATCCAGATTGCTCAGTTTATTGGCATATAGTTGCTGATAATAATTTCTAATAATTGTTTCTATTTCCTTGGTGTTAGTCATGATCTCTCCCCTTTCATTCATAATTTTATTAATTTGGGTCCTTTCTCTTTTCTTTTGGATAAGTCTGGCCAGTGGTTTATCGATCTTATTAATTCTTTCAAAGAACCAACTTCTAGTTTCGTTGATCTGATCTACTGTGTTTCTGGTTTCTAATTCGTTGATTTCTGCTCTAATTTTAATTATTTCTCTTCTAATGCATGGCTTACGTGTCGTTTGTTGCTTTTTCTCTAGTTCTTTAAGGTGTAGAGTTAGTTGGTGAATTCGGGATTTTTCTATTTTTTTGAGTGAGGCTTGGATGGCTATGTATGTCCCCCTTAGGACTGCCTTTGCAGTATCCCATAGGCTTTGGACCGATGTGTTTTTGTTCTCATTGATTTCCATGAATTGTTCATGTTCTTCTTTGATTTCTTGGTTGACCCAAACATTCTTGAGCAGAGTGGTCTTTAGCTTCCAAGTGTTTGAATTTCTGCCCAATTTTTTCTTGTGATTGAGTTCCAGTTTTAGAGCATTGTGGTCTGAGAATATGCAGGGAATAATCTCAATCTTTTGGTATCGGTTGAGACCTGATTTGTGACCCAGTATGTGGTCTATTCTGGAGAAAGTTCCATGTGCACTCGAGAAGAATGAGTATTCTGTTGTTTTAGGGTGGAATGTTCTGTAAATATCTATGAGGTCCATCTGGTCCAATGTATCATTCAAAGCTCTTGTTTCCTTGTTGATTTTCTGCTTAGATGATCTGTCCATTGCTGAGAGTAGAGTATTGAGGTCTCCTACAATTAATGTATTGTTATCAATATGACTCTTTATTTTGGTTAACAGTTGGCTTATATAGATGGCTGCTCCCATGTTGGGGGCATAGATATTTACAATTGTTAGATCTTCTTGTTGGATAGACCCTTTAGGAATGATATAGTGTCCTTCTGTGTCTCTTATTACAAACTTTAGTTTAAAATCTAATTTGTCTGATATAAGCATTGATACCCCAGCTTTCCTTTGAGGTCCGCTGGCATGGAAGATGGATCTCCATCCCTTCACTTTCAGTCTGGATGTATCTTTAGGTTCAAAATGAATCTCTTGTAGACAGCATATGGATGGGTCCTGTCTTTTTATCCAATCTGCAACCCTGTGCTGTTTTATGGGAGCGTTTAGGCCATTCACGTTGAGAGTGATTATTGAAAGATATGAATTAATTGTCATCATGCTGCCTGTGAAGACTTTTTTTTTTATAGATTGTCCCTGTAAATTTTTGTTGTATATCACTGTTGGGGTCTTTCTCCTTTTATAGAACCCCCCTTAATATTTCTTGCAGGGCCAGCTTAGTGGTCATGTATTCTTTCAGTTTCTGCTGGTCGTGGAAGCTCTGCATCTCTCCATCCGTTCTAAATTAAAGCCTTGCCAGATAAAGTATTCTTGGCTGCATGTTCTTCTCATTTAGTACCCTGAATATGTCTTGCCAGGCCTTTCTGGCTTGCCAGGTCTCTGTGGATAGGTCTGACGTTATTCTAATGTTCCTCCCTCTGTACATAAGGAATCTCTTCCGCCTTACTGCCCTTAAGATGGTTTCCTTGGTTCTAAGATTTGTAAGTTTTATTCTTACATGCTGGGGTGTTGGCCTGTTTTCCTTGATCTTGGGAGGGGTCCTCTCTGCCTCTAGGACGCGAATGTTTGTTTCATTCCCCAGATTAGGAAAGTTCTCAGCTACGATTTGCTCAAATACATCTTCTAGTCCTCTCTCTCTCTCCACTCCCTCCGGGATTCCAATTATTCTGACGTTGGAATGCTTCATGGTGTCACTTATTTCTCTGATTCTATTTTCATGGATTCTGACGTTGTTTTGCCCTGGCCTTCTCTTTTCCCTTTTTATCTATTATATTGTCTTCCAGGTCTCTTTTTCACTCTTCTGCATCAGTTACCCTAGCTGTTAGATTATCTAGATTGGATTGGATCTCATTGATAGCATTTTTAAGTTCTGCCAATTCACCTTTTATTTCTGCCCTTAGAGACTCTATGTTGCCATTAATTGATTTCTCCATTCTAGCCATTGTCTTCACAATTGCTAGCCTGAATTCCATCTCCAATATCTTGGTTATATCTGCATCCATTTGTAAATCTGCAGCATAAGTCATAATCTCTGAGTCTTTTCTATTTTGGGGGCTCCTCCTCCTAGTCATTCTGTTGATGGATGTTTGAGGGAATGTATAGAGTCCAAATTATTGACCAGAACCCAAGCAAGATGCACCAGTTTTCTTGGGACCTTAGGGTTGCTGGCCTCTTGTTTTCCCAGCCTGTCGTCTGTGGGAGGGGCCTGCCGCACTGTTACTCAGGCAACCCTGTTTGGGTGGAGTTGCCCTGCCCCCCTGTGGCGGGGGATGGGCTCAGTGGGAATCAGTTTTTAGGGCTTTTGTTCTATGGTGGCTTTCCCTGGCGGCTTTCTGCATCTCTTCCATGAGTCAGAGCAGAAGAGACCATTTCCAACCCTCTGCCTCAGAGCAGAGAGACCGCATTCTGTTCTTCAGTGAGCTCTCCAGGCCACACTGTCTCCGTTTCTGTCTGTGCTGCTATAAACTGCAGCATCCTGGGTTGTGCGCCCCTCCACAGCACCCCCAGTCCTGCCTCCATGTTGGAGCTCGTCTCTGCCCTTTGTGCTTCTAAAACCACCAGCTGCTCCCAGTTTGCGTGTGCAACCCCGCCGCTCTGGGTTTCCGTCCCAGGGGCTGCAGTTAGCAGGTGCGACACCCCCCCCTCTGGGTTTCCACCCCAGGGGCTGCCCTAAAGTCCTTTCCCGACGCTACCGGTCTGCGAGTCTGTGCCCATCCCCAGCGCGCGAGGCTGTCACTCACCGGCGGTTTAGGATCCCCATCGCCAGGCACCCTCCCGCTGCCGTTTATCTTCCGATATCTGCCCGCAGAATCATGGCTCTCCGCTTCCTACCTCAAAACCAACCGCCTGCGATATTCTGCTTGCAGAGATCCAGATCTTCTTACATCTCAGGCTGGTTTCGTGGGTGTTCAGAGTGGTCTGGTAGATATCCAGCTCAATTCCAGGGACCAGTTGAAATAGGGTCCCCTACTCCTCCGCCATCTTTCTCCCCTCCCAAAAGAACTACTTTTAAAATAAGGATATTAACCCTTTGTCATATATATTTCAAATATTTTTTCTCATTGGTTGTTTGCTGTGCCTTTTAAGTTGTCTTTGCCATTTGGAATCTTTTAATTTTATATTCTATTTACAATTGTAGATGCTAAATTTTGTCTGGAAAAAGTGGACTTATCTCTAATCATCTTGTGTACTTCACCATGCCTTGTGTTGTACTTATTTGAGATTCATAAAATATAAGAGCTCCTGACACTATACATGTAGAGTATTAGGAATGATGCATAGCATATAGTAAGTGCTCAATACATTTTAATCACTACTATTATTGTTACCAATATTAAGTTAATAAGTGACTCTGATGATCTGGGAAATGAGATGGTTATAATACATACAAAAATAAGCTTCCATTGTGTTGCTTCTCCTCAGAAAGAGATATAAAGTTGATTTCATCCAAATATCAAACTATGATTTTCCTTTTGCTCACTTTACATGAAGATTGAATGGCTTGATCTTTGGGGCTGATTTAAATCACCCAGAAAACCTAGTTGTCCTTTTTTCATACTTACAAATTTACTCTGAAGCTCCCTCTGGATGTAATGATTTCAATGGAATATTTTGATAAAGATTTCTTAATAGTGAGTGTGAGGAGAAAACTTTCGAACATCCTACCTTTCCAGCTTCTGTAGCTGCAGGCATTACTTAGAATGAGAGTGAACAAAGGTGGTGATGATGCCATGAACAGGGTTCTGCAGGAGTTGCCAAGCAGCTGAAGAAATCTGAGACCAGAGTGATGCTGGTTGGAAGGAAGTTGTCTGAAATCAGGAATTACCATGCAATTGGGGTAGATGAGAGATATTTATAGTTGGCCATCTCTCTCCAGCAAGGTAAATGGTGGGTAGAGATGAATCCTTAATATGGTTATATTTGTATATTAACCAAATTTTATACAGATGCTCAAAGCATCTAGAGTACATGAATTTGGAGTGTGGTATAATGAATATAACATATTCATAGTCAATTCATTCATTTTATGAATGAAATTTGGGTAAAAATGTTGAAAATGGATGCCTAGCATTGAGGCATTTAATTATAATCAGAAACTATGACTCACCTAGATCAGTGAGAAGAAAATTAAAGCAAAGCATAAGAGATTAATGAAGTTTGCAAAAAATTGAGACATGTACTTAATTACACACAATGATGATGCTTTTAGTGGGTTGTACAACAACTGAAAAAAGAATCACATAGGAATCTCTCCTAAAGATATCATCTAGTGGTCAGATACACCCTATGGTTTATCACAAAGTCCAATCTGGCTAACACTGACTTACGATGCTCCCATACCCTCATGCCTGAAAAGCTAGTGTCATGCTTCCAACCTTTTGCCTCTCTTGATAGATTTTGGGGATCTCTCAGATTTCAGCAACAGCTTTCTCTGCTAGTTTGGTTGAGAACCATAATAATGCCTCATCATGAAAAGCTTGGAGACAGCTTCAGGAGAATAGGTATTATCTTCTTTAAATGTTTGGTAGTATTCCCACGGAAATCCATCAGGCTCTGGACTCTTGGTTTTTGGGAGGATTTTGATCACTGCTTCAATTTCGTTACTGGTTATTGGTCTACTCAGATTGTCAATTTCTTCCTGTTTCAGTCTTGGTAGTTTATAGGTTTCAGGAAGGCATCCATTTCCTCCATGTTGCTTAATTTATTGGCATATAGTTGCTGATAAATTCTTTTTTTTTATTATATTATGTTATGTTAATCACCATACATTACATCATTAGTTTTTGATGTAGTGTTCCATGATTCATTGTTTGCGTGTAACACCCAGTGTTCCATTCAGTACGTGCCCTCTTTAATACCCATCACCAGGGTAACCCATCCCCTCATCCCCCTCCCCTCTAGAACCCTCAGTTTGTTTCTCAGAGTCCATAGTCTCTCACGGTTGGTCTCCCCCTCCGATTTCCCCCACTTCATTTTTCCCTTCCTGCTATACTCTTTTTTTTTTTTTTTATCATATAATGTATTATTTGTTTCAGAGGTACAGGTCTGGAATTCAACAGTCTTACACAATTCACACAGCTCACCATAGCACACACTCTCCCCAATGTCTATCACCCAGCCACCCCATCCCTCCCACCCCCCACCTCTCCACCAAACCTCAGTTTGCTTGCTGAGATTAAGAATTCCTCATATCAGTGAGATCATATGATACATGTCATTCTCTGATTGACTTATTTTGCTCAAAATAATATCCTCCAGCTCCATCCACATCGTTGCAAATGGCAAGATTTCATTTCTTTTGATGGCTGCATAATATTCCATTGTTCATATATACCACATCTTCTTTACCCATTCATCTGTCGATGGGCATCTTGGTTCTTTCCATAGTTTGGCTATTGTGGACATTGCTGCTATAAACATCAGGGTGCACGTACCCCTTCGGATCCCAACATTTGTATCTTTGGGGTAAATGCCCAAGAGTGTAATTGCTGGGTCATAGAGTAGCTCTATTTTAAACTTTTTGAGGAACCTGCATACTGTTTTCCAGAGTGGCTGCCCCAGCTTGCATTCCCACCAACAGTGTAGGAGGGTTCCCCTTTCTCTGCATCCCTGCCAACATCTGTCATTTCCTGACTTGTTAATTTTAGCCATTCGGACTGGTGTGAGGTGGTATCTCATTGAGGTTTTGATTTGGATTTCCCTGATGCTGAGGGATGTTGAGCACTTTTTCATGTGTCTGTTGGCCATTTGGATGTCTTCTTTAGAGAAATGTCTGTTCACGTCTTCTGCCCATTTCTTGATTGGATCATTTGTTCTTTGGGTGTTGAGTTTGATAAGTTCTTTTTTTTTTTTTTTGACAGAGAGAGATAGCGACAGCAGGAACACGAGCAGGGGGAGTGGGAGAGGGAGAAGCAGGCTTCCTGCTGAGCAGGGAGCCTGAGGTGGGACTCTTTCCCGCGACTCCGGGATCATGACCTGAGCCGAAGGCAGACGCTTAACGACTGAGCCACCCAGGCGCCCGAGTTTGATAAGTTCTTTATAGATTTTGGATACTAGCCCTTTATCTGATATGTCATTTGCAAATATCTTCTCCCATTCTGTCGGTTGTCTTTTGGTTTTGTTGACTGTTTCCTTTGCTGTGCAAAAGCTCTTTTTCTTGATGAAGTCCCAATAGTTCATTTTTGCCCTTGCTTCCCTTGCTGTTGGCAATGTTTCTAGGAAGAAGTTGCTGCTGCTGAGGTCGAAGAGGCTGCTGCCTGTGTTCTTTAGGATTTTGATGGACTCCTGTCTCACATCGAGGTATTTCAACCATTTGGAGTCTATTTTTGTGTGTGGTATAAGGAAATGGTCAAGTTTCATTCTTCTGCATGTGGCTATCCAATTTTCCCAACACCATTTGTTGAAGAGACTGTCTTCCATTGGACATTCTTTCCTGCTTTGTCAAAGATGAGTTGACCATAGAGTTGAGGGTCCATTTCTGGGCTCTCTATTCTGTTCCATTGATCTATGTGTCTGTTTTTGTGCCAGGACCATACTCTCTTGATGATTACAGCATTGTAATAGAGCTGGAAGTCCGGAACTGTGATGCCGCCGGCTTTGCTTTTCTTTTTCAACATTCCTCTGGCTATTTGGGGTCTTTTCTGGTTCCATACAAATTTTAGGATTATTTGTTCCATTTCTTAAAAGTTGATGGTATTTTAATAGGGATTGCATTAAATGTGTAGGTTGCTCTAGGTAGCATTGACATCTTCACAATATTTATTCTTCCAATCAATGAGCACAGAACGTTTTTCCATTTCTTTGTGTCTTCCTCAATTTCTTTCATGAGAATTTTATAGTTGACTGAGTACAGTTTCTTTGCCTCTTTGGTTAGATTTATTCCTAGGTATCTTATGGTTTGGGGTGCAATTGTAAATGGGATCGACTCCTTAATTTCTCTTTCTTCTGTCTTGTTGTTGGTGTATAGGAATTCCACTGATTTCTGTGCATTGATTATATATCCTGCCACTTTACTGAATTCCTGTATGAGTTCTAGCAGTTTTGGGGTGGAGTCTTTGGGTTTTCCACATAAAGTATCATATCATCTGCAAAGAGTGAGAGTTTGACTTCTTCTTTGCCGATTTGGATGCCTTTTATTTCTTTTTGTTGTCTGATTGCTGTGGCTAGGACTTCTAGTACTATGTTGAATAGCAGTAGTGATAGTGGACATCCCTGCCATGTTCCTGACCTTAGGGGGAAAGCTCTCAGTTTTTCCCCATTGAGAATGATATTCGCTCTGGGTTTCTCATAGATGGCTTTTATGATATTGAGGTATGTACCCTCGATCCCTATACTCTGAAGAGTTTTGATCAAGAAAGGATGCTGTACTTTGTCAAATGCTTTTTCTGCATCTATTAAGAGGATCATATGGTTTTTGTTCCTTCTTTTATTAATGTATTGTATCACATTGATTGATGTGCAGATATTGAACCAACCTTGCAGCCCAGGGATAAATCCCACTTGGTCGTGGTGAATAATCCATTCAGTGTACTGTTGGATCCTATTGGCTAGTATTTTGGTGAGAATTTTTGCATCCATGTTCATCAGGGATATTGGTCTGTAATTCTCCTTTTTGATGGGGTCTTTGTCTGGTTTTGGGATCAAGGTAATGGTGGCCTCATAAAACGAGTTTGGAAGTTTTCCTTCCATTTCTATTTTTTGGAACAGTTTCAGAAGAATAGGTATTAATTCTTCTTTAAATGTTTGGTAGAATTCCCCTGGGAAACCATCTGGCCCTGGGCTTTTCTTTGTTGGGAAATTTTTGATGACTGCTTCAATTTCCTTAGTGGTTATAGGTCTGTTCAGGTTTTCTGTTTCTTCCTGGTTAGTTTTGGTAGTTGATACATCTCTAGGAATGCATCCATTTCTTCCAGGTTATCTAATTTGCTGGCATAGAGTTGCTCATAATATGTTCTTATAATTGTTTGTATTTCTCTGGTGTTGGTTGTGATCTCTCCTCTTTCATTCATGATTTTGTTGATTTGGGTCATTTCTCTTTACTTTTTGATAAGTCTGGCCAGGGGTTTAAAATCTTGTTAATTCTTTCAAAGAACCAGCTCCTAGTTTTGATGATCTTTCTACTCTTCTTTTGGTTTCTATTTCATTGATTTCTGCTCTGCTCTTTATTTTTTCTCTTCTCCTGCTGGGTTTAGGCTTTATTTGCTATTCTTTCACCAGCTCCTTTAGGTGTAGGGTTAGGTTGTGTACTTGAGACCTTTCTTGTTTCTTGAGAAAAGCTTGTATTGCTATATACTTTCCTCTTAGGACTGCCTTTGCTGTATCCCAAAGATTTTGAACAGTTGTGTTTTCATTTTCATTGGTTTCCATGAATATTTTTAATTCTTCTTTAATTTCCTGGTTGACCCATTCATTCTTTAGTAGGATGCTCTTTAGCCTCCATGTATTTGAGTTCTTTCTGACTTTCCTCTTGTGATTGAGTTCTAGTTTCAAAGCATTGCGGTCTGAAAATATGCAGGGAATGATCCCAATCTTTTGGTACCTGTTGAGACCTGATTAGGATGTGATCTATTCTGGAGGATGTTCCATGGGCACTAGAGAAGAATGTGTATTCTGTTGTTTTGGGATGGAATGTTCTGAATATATCTGTGAAGCCCATTTGGTCCAGTGTGTCATTTAAAGTCTTTATTTCCTTGTTGATCTTTTGCTTGGATGATCTATCCATTTCAGTGAGGGGGGTGTTAAAGTCCCCCACTATTATTGTATTGTTGTCTATGTGTTTCTTTGATTTTGTTATTAATTGCCTTATATAATTGGCTGCTCCCATGTTAGGGGCATAGATATTTACAATTGTTCAATCTTCTTGTTGGATAGACCCTTTAAGTACAATATAATGTCCTTCCTCATCTCTTATTACAGTCTTTGGTTTAAAATCTAACTTGTCAGATATAAGGATTCCACCCCAGCTTTCTTTTGTGGTCCATTAGCATGGTAAATGGTTTTCCACCCCCTCACTTTCAATCTGGGGGTGTCTTTGGGTCTAAAATGAGTCTCTTGCCGACAGCATATGGATAGGTCTTGTTTTTTAATCCAATCTGATAGCCTGTGTCTTTTGATTGGGGCATTTAGCCCATTTACATTCAGGGTAACTATTGAAAGATATGAATTTAGTGCCACTGTATTGCCTCTAAGGTGACTGTTACTGTATATTGTCTTTGTTCCTTTCTGGTCTATGTTGCTTTTAGGCTCTCTCTTTGCTTAGAGGACCCCTTTCAATATTTCTTTTAGGGCTGGTTTTGTGTTTGCAAATTCTTTTAGTTTTTGTTTGTCCTTGAAGCTTTTTATCTCTCCTTCTATTTTTTTTTTTTTAATTTCTCCTATTTTCAATGACAGCCTAGCTGGATGTTGTATTCTTGGTTGCATATTTTTCTCATTTAGTGCTCTGAATATATCATGCCAGTCTTTTCTGGCCTGCCAGGTCTCTGTGGGTAGGTCTGTTGCCAATCTAATGTTTCTACCATTGTAGGTTACAGACCTCTTGTCCCAAGCTGCTTTCAGGATTTTCTCTTTGTCTCTGAGACTCGTAAGTTTTACTATTAGATGTCGGGGTGTTGACCTACTTTTATTGATTTTGAGGGGGATTCTCTGTGCCTCCTGGATTTTGATGCCTGTTTCCTTTCCCAAACTACAGAAGTTCTCTGCTATAATTTGCTCCAATATACCTTCTGCCCCTCTCTTTTTTCTTCTTTTGGGATCCCAATTATTCCAATATTGTTTTATCTATTATGTCACTTATCTTTCGAATTCTGCCCTTGTGATCCAGTAGTTTTTTCTCTCTCTCTAGTAGTTCTCTCTTTTTCTCAGCTTCTTTATTTTCCATCATTTGGTCTTCTATATCACTGATTCTCTCTTCTGCCTCATTTATCCTAGCAGTTAGAGCCTCCATTTTTGATTGCACCTCATTAATAGCCTTTTTGATTTTGACTTGGTTAGATTTGAGCTCTTATTTCTCTAGAAAGGGTTTCTCTAATAACTTCCATGTTTTTTTCATGCCCAACTAGTATCTTTAACATCATCATTCTGAACTCTAATTCCGACTTCGTACTAATGTCCATATTGAGTAGGTCCCTGGCAGTCGGTACTGCCTCTTGTTCTTTTTGTTGAGGTGATTTTTTCCGTCTTGTCATTTTGTGCAGAGGAGAATAGATGAATGAGAGAACAAAATGCTAACAGGGTAACAACGTCCCCAGAAAATATACTCTAAACAAATCAGAAAAGACCTGAAACTGGGGGAAAAGAAAGGGAAAGAAAGAAAAAAGAAAAAGAAAAAGGTAAAAACAAACAAAAACAGAACAAAACAAAAAAAAAACAGAATATGATCAAATATGATCAGGTTGGTACATAGATCAGTGCCACACACTAGATTTTGGGTGTATTTTGGTCTGTTAAAAGAAAGTGCCTCCCAAAATTTTAAAGAAAGAAAAACTTATATATGTACCAAAATAAGGGTTAATACGATGGAGGGATGGAATATGAATGTAAAGATGAAAATTATAAAAAATTTTATAAAAGGAATTGATAAGAAGTTGTTTGAAAAAAAGAAAGAAGAGGATTTAAAAAAAAAACGGAGAGAATGTGGTCAGGCAGGAGACTAGAACAAAGCCATACACTAGAGATTTAGGGTATATTTTGATCTGTTAGAAGAAACTGTATCTCAAAATTTTAAAGAGAGAACAACTTATATATATATGCCAAAAATAAGGGTAACTACTATGAAGGGATAGAATATGACTCTAAAAATGAAAAATAAAAATGTTTTTTAAAAAAGGGATGATAAGATGTTGGTTGAAAAAGGGAAAAAGAAAAATTAAAAAAAAAAAAGACAGTTAAAAAAAATTAACTTTGAAAGACTAAAGAATCATGGTAAAAAAGCCATGGATTCTATGTGCATTATTCCCCTAGTGCTGGAGTTCTGCTGTTCTCATTGATCGGTAAACTTGGTCTTGGCTGGCTGTTCTCGCTGATCTTCTGGGGGAGGGGCCTGTTGCCATGGTTCCCAAATGTCTTTTCTGGAGGCGGAATTGCTCCACCCTTGCCGGGGGCTGGGCTAAGTAATCTGCTTGGGTTTGCTCTCGGGAGCTTTTGTTCCCTGCAAGCTTTCCGTACAGCTTTGGAGGCCGAGAGTGAAAATGGCAGCCTCCCAATCTCCAACCTGGAGGAGCTGAGAACTCGGCCCCACTCCTCAGTGCGCCCCAGAGAAAAGCAGTCACTCACTCCCATCTCCCCGGTCTCCGGCCGCACTCCATGCTCACCCGGCCTGTGACCGAGTGTTTCTATCTCTGGCACTCGACTCGCTGTGGAGTCTCCAAACCCAGCAGATCCCTGTGGTGCGCTCCCACGCTGCTCCTCCTTGGGGAGGAAGGTGAGTCTCCCCGGATCTGCCGCATTTTGGGTCCCTGCTGGAGGAGCAGTGGCCCGATTGTGCCGTGGATCATGGTTTATGGCAACCCCGAGCTGAGAGCCTGTGCCTTGGCTCTGTCTCTGCAGCGGCTTCCCTGCTCCGTAACCTGGGAGCTCTGCCGCACTCAGGCACCCCCGGTCTTTCTGTGACCCCGAGGGTCCTGAGACCACACTGTCCCAGTGAGGGTTCCACCCCCCGCTTAGCCACTGGAGTGACGTCCCTCAGCAGAGCCGACTTCTAAAAGTTCCAATTTTGTGCTCCATGGTTCTATCACTTCCCAGAAGTGGCTGACAGAGGCCCCTCCCCCGCCGTCTATCCTCCCGAATTTCACCTCGGATTCACTTCTCCGCACATCCTACCTTCCAGAAAGTGGTTGCTTTTCTGTTCAGAGTTGTTGCTATTCTTTTCTTCAATCTCCTGTTGAGTTCGTAGGTGTTCAGAATGGTTTGATCCCTATCCAGCTGAATTCCTGGGACCAGACGAAATCCAGGTCTCCTACTCCTCCACCATCTTCTGAGAGTTTATTTTAATCATGAATAAATGTTGAATTTGGTCAAATTATTTTTCTGCACTGATTGATATGATCATGCAATTCTTTTTTTGGCTTGGAAATATGATAGATTATACTAATTGATTTTCAAATATTGAACCAGACTTGTATCTCTGGAATAAACTCTATTTATGGTGAGTTTCCATGGTGGATAATCCTTTTATGTATTACTGAATGCTATTGCTAATATTTTGTTGATTTTTCGTGTCTATATTCATAAGGAGTACTGGTCTGAAATTTTCTTTTTTTTAAAAGATTTTATTTATTTATATGTCAGAGAGAGAGAGAGCACACAAGCAGGGGAGTGGCAGGCAGAGGGAGAAGCAGGCTCCCTCCTGAGCAAGGAGCCTGATGCAGGACTCCATCCCAGGACCCTGGGATCATGACTGAGCCGAAGGCAGATGCTTAACTGACTGAACCACCCACGTATCCCTGAAATTTTCTTTTTTTGTACTGGCATTTCCTTTTGATATCATGGAAATACTAGCTTCATAAAATTAATTCTCATCTTTCCTCCTAATTTCTGGAAGGCTGTGTAGAATTGGTAAAACTTGTTCTTTAAAATTTCGGTAGAATTCTCCAGTGAAACCATGTGGGCCTAGAAATTTTGAGGGGGGGATTTTAAAATAAAATTTAATTTCCTTAATAAATATAGGGTTATTCAAATTATTTCATTTTGAATGATTTGTGGTAGTTTGTATTTTTTGGTGAATTTGTCCAATTTATCTAAGTATTCAAACTGATTTATGTGGAGTTGTTTTTAGTATTCTCTTATCCTTTTGATGTCTTCTTTCTTTTTTTCTTTGTCAATCTTGCTAGAGGTTTGTTGATTTTATTCATTTTTTCAAAAAATCAGATCTTTTTCATTGAATTTTTATTGTCAATTTCATTGATTTATGCTCATATCCTTGTTCAGTGTTCTTGCTTTGGCTTGTTTTACTCTTCTTTTTCTAGTTTCTTGAAGTGGGAATTTACATTATTGATTTGAGACTTTGCTTCTTTTTAAATGTAACTATTTAGTGCTATAAATATCCCTCTCATCATTGCTTAAGCTGCAGCTTACAAAATTCGATATGTCATTTTTAGTCTTCAATGTATTTTTCTGTTTCACTTGAGACTTATTCTTTGGCCTGTGAATTATTTAGAAGTGTGTTGTTTAATTTCCAAGTGTCTGAAGATTTTCTTTTTATCATTCTGCTATTGATTTTTAATGTGGTCCCATTGTGTCAGAGCAAACACTTTGCATGACTTCAATTCTTTTAAATTTGTTGAAACTTGTTTTATGGTCCAGGTTATGGTCTACTTTGATACATATTTTGTAGGCACTTGAAAAGGGTATGTATTCACCTATTGTCAGATGAAGTGTTCTGTAGATGTCTCTAAGATCCTTTCAGCTTTGTGTTCTTCTATGTACTTGCTTATTTTCTATTAGTTGTTATATCCATTGCTGGAAGAAGGATGTTTAAATTTCCCACTATAATTATTAATTTGACTATTTCTCCTCTTAGTTCTATCACTATTTTCTTTAAATATTTTGCATATTTGCATACTTGGTGGCTATGCTTTAAGGATTGCTATGTCTTCTTTGTGGATTGACCCTTTATTTATTTATTCATTTATTTATTTTTTTAAAGATTTTATTTATTTATTTGAGAGAGAGAGAATGAGAGAGAGCACATGAGAGAGGGGAGGGTCAGAGGGAGAAGCAGACTCCCTGCCGAGCAGGAAGCCCGATGCAGGACTCGATCCAGGGACTCTAGGATCATGACCTGAGCCGAAGGCAGTCGCTTAACCAACTGAGCCACCCAGGCGCCCTGGATTGACCCTTTAATTATATGATGTCCCTTCTGCCTCTGGTAATTTTCTGTGCTCTGAAGTCCACTTTATCTAAAATAACTACTCCTGCTTTACTTTTATTAATTTTCATATGATCTATCTTTTCTCATTACTTTACTTTCTACCTGCCTATGTACATATATTTGACATGAATTTCTTTTAAGCAGCAAATGGTTTGGTCAATCCATATCTTTTAATTGGTGTTATTAGACCATTTTTACATTTGATGAAAATATTGTTATTACTATCATTTGAGTTATTTGTCCCTCAGAGGCAGACAGTCATTTTTCTCTCACTGTTATCCAATTTAATTTTTTCATTAATTTTCAGAAGTCTTACCATGAGGTTTTGGTGTGGATTCTGTGGGATTATCTTGTTTGGGACTTGAAACTCTTCTTGAATCTGCAGGTTTATGTATTCTGCCAAATATGGCAAGTTTTCAACCATTATTGGTTGAAATATTTTTTCAGCACTGTTCTCTTTCTTGCTTCCAGTACTCCAGAGACATGAATCATAGAATTTTTATTATTGTGTAACAGGTCTCCAAGACTCTGTTCAATTTAAAAATGTATTGCCTTTCTGATGTTCAAATTGTGTAATTTTTATTGTTCTAACTTTAATTTCACTATTTTTTGTCTCCCCATTCTGTTCTTTAGTCTATCCATTGTGTATTTTATTTTGTTTATTGTATTTATTTTTAGCTCTAAAACTTCAATTTGGTTCTATCTCTTTAATTATGATAAAATACATATAACAGAAGTTTTACCATTAGAGATATTTCATATATTCACTATGTGCAACCATCACTGTTATCTAGTCCCAGAACATTTTCATCACCCCGAGGAGAAACCCCTTAACCGTTAAGTAGTCATTTAAAACTCCTCTCTCCACTAAATCACAGACACCCACTAATATACTTTCTGTCTCTATTGATTTGCCTAGATATACTGTATAAATGGAATAATACAATATGCGACCTTTCATGTCTGGCTTCTTTCACCTAGCATAATGTTTTTGAGGTTCATGCATGTTGTAGCATGCATAAGTACTTCATTTCTTTTAATGGCTGAATAATATTCCATTGTATAGATATGTCAAATTTTGTTTATCCATTTTGATCATCCAAATTGATAATTTATGGACATGTGTATTGTTTCTACCTTTTGGCTATTGTGAATAATACTGCTCTGAATATTTGTGTATATATTTTTGAACACCTGTTTTCAATTCTTTTGGGACCATATCCAGGAGTGGAATTGTTGAATCATATAATAATTCCATGCTTAACTTTTTGAGGAACCACCAGTTTTCCACAGGAGTTTCACCTTTCTACATTCCCACCAGCAATGAATGAAGTTTTCCATATCCCCACATTGTCACAAACACTTATAATCCTCTTTTTTAATTGAAGTATAGTTGACACACAATGTTACATTGGTTTCAGGTGTACAACAGAGGGATTCCACAACTCTATATGCTATGCCATGTTCACCACAAGCATATCTACCATTAGTCACCATACAACACTATTACAATACCATTGACTCTATTCCATTCCCTATATTGTACCTTTCATCTCTGAATTATTCATTCCATAACTGGAAGCCTATACCTCCCACTGCCTTTCACCCTTTTGCTCATTCCCCTTTCCGCCCATCCTGCCTTCTAGCAACCATGTTTGTCCTCTGTGCTTATGGGTTTATTTCTGATTTGTTTGTTGGGTTGCTTTGTTTTTTAGATTCTATATATAAGTGAAATCATACAAAATTGGTCTTTATCTGTCTGACTTATTTCACTTAGCGTAATACCTTCTAGGTCCATCCATGTTGTTGCAAGTTACAAGATCTCATTCTTTTTTAGGCTGAGTAATATTCCAGTGTGTGTGTGTGTATTTATCTATTTATCCATTTATCTATTGATGGACACCTTTGTTGCTTCCATGTTGTCTATTTAAATAATATTGCAATTAACATAGGGCTGCACTTATCTTTTTAAATTAGCGTTTTCATTTTCTTTGGGTAAATACCCAGTAGTGGAATTACTGGTTGTATGGATTTTTAATTTTTAAATTTTTCAGAAAACTCTGTATGGCTTTCCACAGTAGCTGCACCAATTTACATTCTCACTAACAGAGCCCAAGAGTTCCTTTTTCTCCACATCCTCACCAACATTTGTTATTACTTGACGTTTTGATACCAGCCATTCTGACAGGTATAAATTGATATTTCATTTTGGTTTTGATTTGCATTTCCCTGATGATTAGTGGTGTTGAACATCTTTTCTGTGTCTGTTGGCCATGTGTATGTTTTTTTGGAAAAATGTCTATTCTGGTCTTCTCATTTTTTAATGTTTATTTGGTGTTGAGTTGTATCAGTTCTTTATAAATTTTGGATATTAAACCCTTATCAGATATATCATTTGCAAATATCTTCTCCCATTCAGTAGGTTGCTTTTCTCTTTTGTTGATGGTTTCCTTCACTGTACAAAAGCTTTCATTTTGGGGTAGCCCCAATACTTTATTTTTGCCTTTGTTTCCCTCACCTAAGGAGACATATCTAGCAAAATGCTACTAAAGCCAATGTCAGATTACTGGCTGTTTTCTTCTAGGAGTCTTATGATATCTGGCTTTACATTTAGGTCTTTAATCCATTTTGTTTATTTTTGTGCATGGTGGGACAAAGTGGTCTAGTTTTATTCTTTTGCATATAGCTGTCCAGTTTTCTCAGAACCATTTACTGAAGAGACTGTCTTTTCCCCATTGTATATTCTTGCATCCTTTGTTGTATATTAATTGAATATGCAGATGTGGTTTTATTTCTGGACTATCTTGTTTCATTGATCTAAGTGTCTATTTTTATGTCAGTATCATACCGTTTTGATTATTATAGCTTTGTAGTATATCTTGGAATTTGGGATGTGATACCTCCAACTTTGTTTTTCTTTCTTAAGAGGGCTTTGGCTATTCATGGTCTTTTGTGGTTGCATATAAATTTTAGAATTATTTGATCTAGGGGAACCTGGGTGGCTCAGTCGTTAAGTGTCTGCCTTCTGCTCAGGTTGTGATCCCAGGATCCCGGGATCGAGCCCTGCATTGGGCTCCCTGCTCTGCGGGAAGCCTATTCTCCCTCTCCCACTCCCCCTGCTTGTGTTCCCTCTCTTGCTGTCTCTCTCTGTGTCAAATAAATAAATAAAATCTTTTTAAAAATTTTAAAAAAAGAATTATTTGATCTAGTTCTGTGAAAAATACCACTGGTGTTTTGATAGAGATTGCATTAAATCTGTAGATTGTTTTGGGTAATATGGACATTTTAACAATGTTAATTCTTCCAATCCATGAGCATGGAATATCTTTCATTTGTTTGTGTCATCTTCAATTTCTTTCATCAATGTTTTATGGTTTTTAGATTACAGGTCTTTCATCTACTTGGTTAAGTTTATTCCTAGGTATTTTATTCTTTTAGTTGCAATTATAAATGGAATTTTTTCATTTCTCTTTCTGCTATTTCATTATTAGTATATAGAAATGCAACAAATTTCTGTATATTAACTGTATATCCTACAACTTTACCAAATTCATTTATTACTTCTAATATTTTTTGGTTGAGTCTTTAGGATTTGCTATGTACATTATCATGCCATGTGCAAGTAGTGACAATTTTACTTCTGCCTTGCGAATTTAGATGCGTTTTATATCTTTTTCTTGTCTGATTGTTGTGGCTAGGACTTCCAGTACTATGTGAATAAAACTAGTGAGAGTGGACATCCTAGCCTTGCTTCTGATACCAGAGGGAAATCTCTCAGGTTTTCACCATTGAGTATGATGTTAACTGTGGGTTTGTCATACATGGCCTTTATTATGTTGAGGTATATTCCCTATAAACCCACTTTGTTGAGAGTTTTTATCATGAATGGATGTTGAAGTTCGTCAAATACCTTTTCTGCATCGATTGATATGATCATGTGATTTTTATTCTTTGTTTTTTTAATGTGGTATATCACATTGCTTTGTGAATATTGAACCATCCTTGCATCCCTGGAATAAATCCCACTTGATTGTGGTGAATGATCTTTTAATGTATTGTCGAATATGATTTGATTATGTTTTATTGAGGATTTTTGCACCTACGTTCCTCAACGATATTGTTCTTTCTTCTTTTTTTGTAGTGTCTTTGTTTGATTTTGGTATCAGGGTAATGCTGGTCTTGTAGAATGTATTTGAACACTTGCTTTCCTCTTCTACTTTTTGGAATAGTTTGAGGAAAATGGATATTGACTCTTCTTTAAATATTTGATAGAATTCATCTATGAATCTATCTGGTCCTGGACTTTTGTTTGTTGAGAGTTGTTTTTATTACTGATTTAATTCTGTTGCTAGTAATTGCCTGTGCAGATTTTCTATTTCTCCTGATTCAGTTTTGGAAGATTATATGTTTCTAGGAATTTATCCATTTTTTTCTAGGTTGTCCAGTTTGTTGGTGTATAATTTTTTCTATTAGTCTCAAAATCTTTTGTATTTCTATGGTGTTAGTTGTCACTTCTAATCTTTTCCTTTATTTTTGAGGGTCTTTTATACTTTTCTCTTGTTGAGTCTGGTTAAAGGCTTATTTTGTTTATCCTTTCAAAGAATCAGCTCTTGATTTCATTGATCTTTTCTTTTTTAAAAAATATTTATTTATTTATTTTAGAGAGAATGGGCGTGGAGGGGCAGAGGGAGAGAGAGTATTAAGCAGACTCTGTGCTGAGCATGGAGCCCAATGCAGGGGTCGATCTTATGACCCTGAGATCATGACCTGAGCTGAAACTAAGAGTTAGGTGCTTAACCCACTGTGACACCCAGGTGCCCCTTCATTGATCTTTTCTATTGTTTTTTAATCTCTATTTCATTTATTTCCACTCTGATCTTTGTTATTTCCTTCATTCTACTAACTTCAGGCTTTGTTTGTTCTTCTTTTTCTAGTGTGTGTGTGTGTGTGTGTGTGTGTGTGTGTGTGTGTGTGTTTAAGTTTAGTTTGTTTTTTTGAGATTTTTCTTGTTCCTTGAGTTAGGCCTGTATCGCTATAAATTTTTTTCCATCTTAGAATTGCTTTCACTGTGTCTCAAAGATTTTGGACCATTGTGTTTTCATTTTCATTTGTTTCCATGTATTTTTTAAAATTTCTTCTTTGATTTCTTTGTTGACCCATTGGTTGTTTAATAGTGTGTTATATAGCTTCCACATGTTTGGGGGGTTTTTTTTCCCAGTTTTTTTTTCTTATAACTGATTTCTAGTTTTATACCATTCTGGTTAGAAAAGCTGCCTGATATGATTTCTTCTTTTTTAATTATGTTCAGTTAGCCAGCATATAGTACATCATAAGTTTTTGTTGTAGTGTTCAATGATTCATTAGTTGCGTATAACACCCAGTGCTCTTCCTAACACATGCCCTCCTTAATACCCATCACCCGATCACCCCATCCCCCCATCCCTCTCCCTTCTGTAACCCTCAGTTTGTTTTCCAGAGTCCAGAGTCTCTCATGGTTTGTCTCCCTCTCTGATTTCTTCCTATTCTGTTTTCCCTCCCTTACCCTGTGATTTCAATCCTAAATTTATTGGGACTTGTTTTGTGGCCTAACATGTCATTTATCCTGGAGAATGTTCCATGTGTACTTGAAAAGAATATGTATTCAGTTGTATTTGGATGGAATATTGTGTATATATCTATTAAGTCCATCTGGTCTAATGTGTCATTGAAAGACATTATTTCCATATTGATTTTCTGCCTATATGATCTATTCCATGGATATAAGTGGGATATTAAAGCCCCCTACTATGACTATATTGCTATCAATTTCTCCCTAAATGTATGTAAATATTTGATTTATATATTTAGGTGCTTCAATGTTGTATACATAGATATTTACAATTATTATATCTTTTTTGTTGGATTTATCCCTTTATCATTATGTAGTGTGCTTCTTTGTCTTTTGTTATATTCTTTCTTTTAAAGTCTATTTTGTCTGATATACATATTGCTACCTTGGATTTTTTTTCCCTTCACTTTCATTTCTGTGGAATATCTTTTTCCATCCCTTTTCTTTCATTCTGTGTGTGTCTTTAGGTCTGAAGTGAGTCTCTTGTAAGCAGAATATAGATGGGTATTTTTTTTCTATTCCATTACCCTGTGTCTTTTGATTGGAGCATTTAGACCATTTATATGTAAAGTAATTATTGATAGGTATGTAATTATTGCCATTTTATTAATTGTTTTCAAATTGTTTTTGAGGTTTTCTATGTTCCTTTCTTCTCCTTCTGTTTCCTTGTAATTGATGACTTTCTTTAGTGTTATGCTTGCCTTTCTTTCTCTTTTTTTTGTGTATCTGTCATAGGTTTTGGTTTGTCATGAGGTTCATATATAACATTCTGAGTATATAACAGTTAATATTAAGTTGATGGTCACTTAAGTTTGAACACATTCTAAAATAACTTAATTTATCCTCCCTCCACTTTTTATGCATATGTTGTCATATTTTATAACTTTTTATTTTGTGAATCACATTAACTAATTTTTTAGATATAATTCATTTTACTACTCGTCTTTTAATCTTCATATTAGCTTTATAAATGATTTTCTATCTTTACTGTATGTTTGCTTTTACTCACGAAATTTTTCCCTTCATAATTTTTTTTTACTTCTAATTATGGCCTCTTTTTTTCCCCTTAAAGAAGTAACTTTAACATTTCTTGTAAGACCAGTTCAGTGGTGATGAATTCCTTTAATTTTTATTTGTCTAGGAAACTCTATCTTTCCTTTGATTCTGAATGATAACCATGCCTCGTAGTGTATTATTGGTTGTAGGTTTTTCCCTTTCAGCACTTTGAATATATCATGCCACTCTCTCCTGGCCTGTAAGGTTCTTGCTGAAAACTCAGCTGATAGCCTTATGGGGTTTTTCTTTGTATGTAACTAATCGCTCCTCTCTTGCTCCTTTAAAAATCTTTTTTTTATCTTCAAACAATCCTAAAATTTGTATGGAATCAGAAAAGACCCAGAATCACCAAGGAAATGTTGAAAAAGAAAAACAAAGTTGGGGGCATCACCTTGCCTGATTTCAAGCTATTTTACAAAGCAGCGATCACCAAGTCAGCATGGTACTGGCACAAAAACAGATATATAGACCAATGGAACAGAATAGAGAGCCCAGATATGGACCCTCAACTCTATGGTCAAATAATCTTTGACAAAGCAGAAAAAAAATATGCAATGGAAAAAAGACAGTCTCTTCAATAAATGATGCTGGGAAAATTGGATAGCCACATGCAGAAGAATGAAACTCGACCATTCTCTAACACCATACACAAAGATAAACTCAAAATGGATTAAAGACCTCAGTGTGAGACCGGCATCCATCAAAATCCTAGAGGGGAGCATAGGTAGTAACCTCTTGGACATCAGCCACAGCAACTTCTTTCAAGATACATCTCCAAAGGCTAGTGAAACTAAAGCAAAAATGAACTTTTGGGACTTCATCAAGATAAAAAGCTTCTGCACAGCAAAGGAAGCAGTCAACAAAATAAAGAGGCAACCCACAGAATGGGAGAAGATATTTGCAAATGACACTACAGATTAAAGGGCTGGTATCCAAGATCTATAAACAACTTCTCAAATTCAACACCCAAAAAACAAATAATCAAGTCAAAAAATGGGCAGAAGACATGAACAGACACTTCTCCAAAGAAGACATACAAATGGCTAACAGACACATGAAAAAATGTTCATCATCATTAGCCATCAGGGAAATTCAAATAAAAACCACATTGAGATACCACCTTACACCAGTTAGAATGGCAAAAATTGACAAGGCAAGAAACAACAAATGTTGGAGAGGTTGTGGAGAAAGGGGAACCCTCTTACACCGTTGGTGGGAATGCAAGTTGGTACAGCCATTTTGGAAAACAGTGTGGAGGTGCCTCAAAAAATTAAATATAAAGTTACCCTATGACCCAGCAATTGCACTCCTGGGTATTTACCCCAAAGAAACAGATGTAGTGAAAAGAAGGGCCATATGCACCCCAATGTTCATAGCAGCAATGTCCGCAATAGCCAAAGTGTGGAAAGAGCCGAGATGCCCTTCAACAGATGAATGGATAAAGAAGATGTGTTCCATATATACAATGGAATATTACTCAGCCATCAGAAAGGATGAATCCCCAGCTTTTATATCAACATGGATGGGACTGGAGATTATGCTAAGTGAAATAAGTCAAGCAGAGAAAGTCAATTATCATATGGTTTCACTTATTTGTGGAACATAGGAATAGCATGGAGGACATTAGGAGAAGGAAGGGAAAAATGAAGGGGGGGGAATCGGAGGGAGAGATGAACCATGAGAGACTATGGACTCTGAGAAACAAACTGAGGGTTTTAGAGGGGAGGCGGGTGGGGGGAATGGATTAGCCCAGTGATGGGTATTAAGGAGGGCACGTACTGCATGGAGCACTGGGTGTTATACGAAAACAATGAATCGTGGATCACCACATCAAAAACTAATGATGTACTGTATGGTGACTAACATAACATAATAAAATAAAATTTAAAAAAATTCTTTTTTATCTTTAATTTTTGACATTTTAAATATTATGTGTCATTGTGTGGACTTCTTTGGATTCATCTTTTTGGAACTCTGGGCTTCCTGAATCTGGATGTCTGTTTTCTTCTCCAGGTTAGGAGGGTTTCATGTATTATTTCTTCAAATAAGTTTTATGCTTCTCTCTCACTCTTACCCATCTGGATCTCTTATAATTCAAATGTTTGGGTTTTTTTTTTTTTTTTTTTTTTTTTTTTTTGTTCCAAGAGATCCTTTAACTTATTCTCATTTAAAAAAATTTTTTTTTTTTCTTTTTGCTGTTCAACTTGGGTGCTTTCCATTACTCAGTCTTCCAGATCATTGATCTGTTCTTCTGCATCCTCTAATCTACTATAGATTCCTAGTGTGTTTTTCATTTCAGTTACTGTATTCTTCAAATTTGATTGGTTCTTCTTTTATATTTTTCTATCTCTTTGTTGAAGTTCTCAATGAGTTCATCCAGTCTTCTCTCCAGTCCAATGAGCATCTTTATGACCATTAGACCATTACTTGGTACTATTTTTCAGGTAGATTGTTTTTCTCCATTTCATTTAGTTCTTTTCCTGAGGTTTTGTCTTGTACTTTCATTTGGAGCATATTCCTCTGTCTCTTCACTTTTCTTGACTTTCTGTGTTTGTTTCTATGAGTTAAGTGGAACAACTACTTCTAAACTTGAAGGAATAGTCTTTTTTTATTGTTGTCCCCTGTGTGGACTGTGTGTGCCTGGTTTGGCTGGTTGGCTGGAGCTGTGGCTGGCATGGGCTGGTGTTCCCAGGGCATTCTGTGCTGGGGCTTCCCAGGTGGAATGGACCTAAGCTGAAGTGGACCTGGACTGGGGTGGTTCCCAGTGTGCAGGGCACTCTGGCAGGACAGCTGAAGGTGAAGTGGGTACAGGGTGAGGAGTACTGGGACTCTTCACACAGAGGGCATTCTGGCAAGATGACTGAAGATGAAGTGGGTATAAGCTGGTGTGTTCCAGAGTGCCCAGCACAGGGGGTGCCCTGGGAGGGCAGCAGGAGCTTAGACAGTGCAGGTGGGGCGGGTCCCAGTGTGCTCCACACATGGGGCACCTGGTGGGGTAGCTGTAGCCAAGGCGGGTGCGAACCAGAAGGCAGGAGTCCTGGGGTCTTCCATGCAGTGGGCAGTGGGGCAGCTGAAGACAGGTATTCCCAGTGTGGTCTACACCAGGGTACCCTGGAAAGTTGTGTGGAGCCAAATTGACGTGGGCCTGGATCTTTACACCTGTGCCACCTCGGTGAGATGGCTGGAGCTATAGTGAGCCCTGACCAATGTTGTCCCAATATGTGCCATACTGGGGCTACCTTAGTGGGATGGCTGGGGCTGGTGTGGGCTAGGGTCCTCAGGCTCACTGAGGCAGTAGGCTGGCTAGAATGCTTGGACCCTGCTCCTGTCTATGCTGTCAAGTTGGAGGGGGAAAGTGATGCTCACCATGATGTTCACCAGCCTCTCTGACCTGGAGAGAGTTCCAGCAGCTCTTGCACTGTTTGGCAGGGTTCTAGGGCTGGATTTTTTATATTCTGGTTGCCATTTTAAACACATCTTTTTTTTTCTGTGCCCCAGGGCAGATGAATCTACTCATGGTCCCTCAATACTATCCCTTTCCACTGCAGTTTGCAATGTCAGGGGTGAGTGTTCCTTTCGTTACCATGTCTCCATTTGTCTTGTTCTCTATATGGTTTCTTTATCTTTTGTTGTACAGAAGCTGTTCACTTAGCCCTCAGTTTTTCTTCAGGAAAAATTGCTCCATAAATAGGTGTAGATTTGGTATGTCCCATAGAGGAGGTGAGTTCAGGGTCCTCATATGTCACCATCTTGGATCAGAACTCCTTCTGGTTTTTTGTTTTGTTTTGTTTTGTTTTTTTATTCTTATAGCCATCCTAGTGGGGGTGAAATTGTATCTCATTGCAGTTTTGATTTACATCAAAGATGCTGAGCATCTTTTTGTGTGCTTATTGGCAATGTGTATATCTTTGAAGAAATTCCTATTCAAGTCTTTTGCCCATTGTTAACTGGGTTGTCTTTTTGTTGTTGAATTGTAAGAGTTCTTTTATATTCTGGATACTAAACACTTATCAGATATATTATTTATAAATATTTTCTTCCCTTCTATAGGTTGTCTTTTCCCTTTCTTGGTTGTCCTTTGATACATAAATGTTTTTACTTTTTTTTTTTTTAAAGATTTTATTTATTTATTTGAGACAGAGAAAATGAGAGACAGCATGAGAGGGAGGAGGGTCAGAGGGAGAAGCAGACTCCCTGCCGAGCAGGGAGCCCGATGCGGGACTTGATCCCGGGACTCCAGGATCATGACCTGAGCCGAAGGCAGTCGCTTAACCAACTGAGCCACCCAGGCGCCCAAATGTTTTTACTTTTGATGAAATTTAATTTATCTATTTTTTCTTTTGCTGCTTGTGTTTTTTGTGTTATGTTTAAGAAACAATTGCCAAACCCAAAGTCATGAAGATTTACCCCTATGGTTTCTTCTAAGAATTTTATGTTTAGTTCTTTGATCATGGTTAATTTTTGTACATAGTGTGAAGTATATGCAACTTCATTCTTTTGCATGTGGCCATCCAGTTTTCCAGCATCATTTATTGAAGCGGATAGCTTTATCCTATTGAATAGTTGTGGCACTCTTGTTGAAAATCAATTGACCATAAATTTGACGGTTTATTTCTGGACTCTAATGTATTCTATTGATCTATGTGTCTATTTGTATGCTAGTACCATACTGCTTTGATTGATGTAGCATTGTAATATGTTTTGAAATTGGGAAGTGTGAATCCTCTACCTTTGTTCTTTCTCAAGGTTGTTTGGCTATTTGGGTACCTTGCAATTCCATAGGAATTTTAGCATAAGCTTTTGCATTTCTGTGGAAAAAAGGCTGTTGGGAATTGCATTTAATCTGTGGATTGCTTTGAGGAGTATTGCCATTTTGACAGTATTAAATCTTTCAATGCATGAACACAGGATGTTTTCCCATTTATTTAGATCTTCTTTAATTTATTTCAGCAATGTTTTATAATTTTTAGTTGTATATATTTTGTACTTATTTGGTAATAAAAAATGGAATTTGAAATTTGGTAATTATAAATGAATTTATTCCTATGTATTTTAATATTTTGATGCTATTTTAATTTTGAAATAATTTCCTTTTTAGGTTGTTCACTGCAAGTATACAGATGTTCAAAGAATGTTTGTGTTGATCTTTTACCCTACAACTTTGCTAAATTCCACTTGGTTCTTTATCATACCCTCCATTTGCTGAGATATTCTTTTTATTTCCTGTGGCTCTTTTTGGTCATTTGTTTTGAATGTGTTCATAATTGCTTATTGAAACATTAAAAAAAATTTTTTTTTTTAAGATTTTATTTATTTGCGAGAGAGACAATGAGAGACAGAGAGCATGAGAGGGAGGAGGGTCAGGGGGAGAAGCAGACTCCCTGCTGAGCAGGGAGCCTGATGTGGGACTCAATCCCGGGACTCCAGGATCATGACCTGAGCCGAAGGCAGTCGCTTAACCAACTGAGCCACCCAGGCACCCTTTGAAACATTTTTATGATAGCTACTCTAAAACTTTTGTCAGATCATCCTGATATTTCTTTTATCTTCATGTTGACATCTACTCATTGTCTTATCTTATTTAGTTAGTCATTTTCTTGATTAAGTGACTTTTTAAAAAGATTTATTTATTTGAGAGAGAGAGAGAGAGAGAGCATGAGTGGGGGAGGGGCAGAGGGAGAGACTCTCAAGCAGACTCTTTGCTGACTGTGGAGCCCCATGCAGGGCTCAAGCCCACAACCCATGAGATCATGAGCTGAGCTGAAACCTTAAGTCAGACACTTAACTGACTGAGCCCCCCAGGCTCCCCTACAAGTGACTTCTGATTGAAACCTGGATTATGAGGCTCTGCTTTCTATTTAAATCTTCTACTTCACCTGGCCTGCTCTAAGATCACTCCATCAGAGGAAGTGGGAATGCCACTTCATTACTGCCAGGTGGAAGTAGAAGTCATTTCCCTACTTGGTCTTTTTTGATGCCCAAGAGGAGGCTCTTCATTACTGCTTTAAGAGGGTAAAGTTTTTGTCTTCCCATTAGGCCTACAGTGATACCTACCTGAATGGGAGGATTAGGTATTCCTTATTACTGCTTTTCCCAAGTGTTATCCACTGACACCACCAGATGATAACCTCCTTACCACTTAGTGGTGGTGAAAGTCTTGACTCTTCTCTAAATCTTTTCTGACACCACCCTAAGTGAGGAGGGGAAGTGGTACCTTCTTATTGTCAGATGGAGGAAGAAGTCCAGGTTCTCCACATGGTCTCCACTGACATTGAGATGGCAAGAGTCAGGAGGTGGTGGGGAGGAGGAGCCTCATTACTTCCCAGCAGGGATGAAGTCCCAGCTCCTTGCTTGGCCTTCTGTGACCACACCCTAGCAGCGTTTTTGAGGCACTTCATTATAGCCTGGCTAGCATGGAAAACTTGACTTCCTACTTGGGCTTTGCTGGTGTGTGAGTGACCACAGCTTTTTCCTGTGGTGTTTGGCTAGCATAGACTGTTTGTTGTCTAAAAGTTTTTTGTCTTACTAGGCTGCCTCTTTCCTGACCCTTTGGCTAGAGAATGCAATATTTTTGTGGGGCTTTTGGGTTGCTGGCTCCTCTAGCACCTTCTGGGATATATGAGGCAAAAAGAAAACCTAGGGAACTCACCATCATGATATTCTTCGGATCCTGAGGTATCTAGTCAGTCTGACTTCTGTCTTCCTTTCTTGTGTGTATATCTATATATAGATATATACACACAATGTATACATATACAACTATTTATATTCCATATATAAAGTTGAACTTAGCAGAAGGTAGAAGAAATAGAGAAAAGTATGTCCATTACACCTTCTTAGAAAAATAAGTCTCTGAAGAGGTTTTAGAACAAATCAGTGTAGACTATTTCTTAAGAAATTTTCAATTTTATTCTCAGTACATACTCATAATGCAAGGGAAATAAGATTCATGTATTAGAAATAAAGAAATTGAGGCACAGAAGTGTTAGATACTTCCCCATTCCAAGTAGTGATTTCCAATTGAATACAAGGAGAGAGCCCAGTTTTTCTGACCAATAACTTAGGGTATTTCTATTAGATCGTACTTTATATTCCAATCAAACTTCTAGTCTTTTATGAACAAAGAAAGGATTTTCTTGTAATAACAGAATGCCTGCACGCTACAGCATGCTATGGCAACACTGAGAATTCTTGAAGAGCTAGAGAAACTTCAGCCATGGGGAACCTCAACCCATGTGTTAAAATCAGATAGGACATAGCTTGGCTGCAGCAGCACCTATTGGAGGAATCCGTGTTGCTGATATCAGGTAAATGACTTAAAGTAAATTTTCTGATAGGAATTCCTAGTCAGTGTACATTTTCCAAATATGGTTCCTGGGGCAAGCACAAATCTTCAATCTCAGGCCAATTTGTAAATGTAAAGTTGAAAGAGATCTCAGCTTTTTAAAATGAATCCTGCTGCTGCTTAGAGCTAGCAATCTGAAAGTTATCAATCTGTGCTGGGTGGCTCTAGAGAGCAAAATGAAGAAACAGCAGCAATTAGAGGAAGACAGTTGCATCTTGGCATAAGACTTCAAATGACCAAAGTTATCCATTATGGTATGGGCTGCCTCATTGGGTAATGAATGAATCCTTTATCACTGGATAGCTTCGAGCCAAGGTATACTGTAGAATTGATTCTTGCACTCAGTGGACACTTGGTCTAGATGAGTTCAGAGGTCTTGACTTACTTTAAGTTTTTATCATGACTTCTTGTGCGAAATCAATTCGGCAAAACCTTTTCTCTCCATCTTAGTCTGCTCAGGTTGCCATCACAAAATACCATCAACTGGGTGACATAAATAACAGAAATAAATGTATTTTCTCACAATTCTGGCAGTCTGAGATGAGGGTGCCAGCATGGTCAGACTCTGATGAGGGCTCTCTTCCTGGCTTGCAGATGGCCACCTTCTCACTGTATCTGCACATGGCCTTTCCTCCATGCATGTGCCTGGAGAGACAGAATTTCTCTTACTTCCTCTTCTTATAAGGGCCACCAATCCTATTGGATTAAGACCCCACCCTTGTGACCTCTTTTAACCTCCTAAAAGCTCTATCTCCAAATAGAGTCACATGGGGGATTAGGACTTCAACATATGAATTTTGGGGCACATAATTGAGTCCATAGGTCTCTATCCTATTCTTGCTCATGTTGTGTGTGTGTGTGTCCAAAACAATTCACTAGGATACAAGATTAGGGAGTGTGTTACTTGACTGTCTGATTCATCTATGTAGTTCTCAAAGTGATTTGGGATAGTGCTTTTCATCTAGTAGGTTCTCAATATTTGTTGAATGAATGAGTAAATGAATGAAGCATTTACACAGGTGGAATGAGATGTTTTAGCTCTAACCGAAAAACACTGTTTCCTTCAAAGGTTTACCATTCACTAAAATGTTCCAACTTCTTAACATGGGTTCCAAAGTTCTTAATAATCTAGTTCCTGCCCACATTTTCTGCTTCATCTCCCCCCTTTCCATTCCTATCACCTAGAACCCAGCCATACCAAATTTTTTGCACTTCCCTGAACACATTAATTTCTTTCATACCTCCAAACTTCTGCCTGTGCATAAGTCCCTTTGCTCAAGTGTTTTTTTTTAAAAAAAGATTGTATTTATTTATTTGAGAGAGAGAGTGCGAGAGAGAGAGAGCATGAGCAGGGGGAGAGGGTGAGGGAGAAGCAGACTCCCCCCTGAACAGGGAGCCTGACTCAGGACAATCCCAGGACTCTGGGATCATGACTTGAGCCAAAGGCAGATGCTTAACTGACTGAGCCACCCAGGTGCCCCCAAAATTGTCTTTCTTATCTTTTCAGCAGGCAACTCCTTCAAGACTCAATTCAAATGTCATAATCTTTATGAAGACCTTTCTGATTCCTCAAGAAAAAAAATAGCAGTTCATTCCTTTGTGATTCCACAACATTGTATTCATGCCTCTATAATAGCCCTTTCCAAATAGACTTGTAGTTATTTATTTATATCTGTTGCCCCCACCAGACTGTGAACCACCCAAGGGCAGAAACTCTCATCTCTTTGTACTCCTAGCACCTACTAAATATTACATAGTGGGTGTTCAGTAAATGTTGGAGACATAAGTGCTTTTGAGCTACACAATCTGATATTACTTTGGCTACTCTTTTTATTTAGAAGTGAAATTAGTTTTATTTAACACATCAATCATATGAAAATAAGATAAATAGCAGAATGAGGCATGTAATCTTGCATTTATTTTATATATAGATAGATAGATATAGATATAGATGATTTACAGGAAATTTTATGACATATGGAGATAACATGTTCCTAAAAAGCTAGTAAATTTGATGTGTCAAAAGTTAAATAGCCCTAAGAAATACATGTACATGCATACATAAGTACTCATAGTTGTAATTTTCTTTTTCTGATTCAACATGATTTTGATTTTGGCATGTAGCCTTATAAATTAATGGAATTAATACACACTACATCTAGAGAAAGGTAGTTAATTCAACTTTCCAGTAGAAATATTAAATCTGCATTTTTTCTAGGCAGTCTCTATGCAGGCATATGTGACAAAGATCTGTTCCTACATTTCAGATGTGGTCACTTGATAAATTCAGTTACTGAACATGTTTTTCATCAAATTTTAAATTTCTAGTATCAGTCCTGTAATAAAGATTTTGAGATATGGAACATTAAGGGAGCAGAGATTAAAGAGGAACTGACATTGTTTTATACACAGAAAAAAAAGGAGATCCAAACAAAAGATGAAAGAAATAGTTATCACTACATCTCTACCTACATGAATTTGTCTATGTGAACTAAATGAAAATTGGAACAATATTTTGGCCGATATAAATTGAAATAGAAGAATTATCTTTCTAGTCTCTACTCTCTAGATAAGTGCTTCTCAGTATGGTCCCTGCCCCAGCAGCATTGATATCACTTGATAGTTTATTAGAAACTCAAATCCTTAGGTCCCACCAAAGACCTGCTGAATCAGAAATTCTTGGGGTGAAGCTTAACAATCTGTGTTTTGAACAAACCCTGCAGGTGATTCTGAGTGAATTCAAGTTTGAAAACGAACTACTGCTCTACATTTCTGAACTTCATGAATTCCCTGGATAATCACCTATCTTCCTTCCTCGTTTTTTCCTTTATGGGGATAATGATATATTGTTTTCTGGTGTTAATGATTATTATTATATAAAAAGACTGTTCCAGCTCCCTTTTCCCTGTGCTTTATAATGCTTGGATTCCTAGACCAGAAGCCCCAGGTTGTTTTTCCATCCTTTGATCCTTAACTTGGCTCCTCATTCTTAGAATGTAAGCTTTATCTTCCTAGCTTTAAAAGCCTGAAAAACACACACTCAGGTAATAGAAATCACATACACTGTTTTCAGGGTGTGCAGAATGTGTGTGAGAATGAACTCTACCTAAAAGTCCTGTTATCCCATTTCTGGGACTCTTAGATATAATAAAACAAGGGTGGAGGTAAATATCTACAGTTTTTCATTGTAACCCTGGTTGTCATAGTGAAAAATTGGATAGTTCAAATGTTCATTAACAGGGGGATGACTGTACACATTATGTTAAATTCATATTATTGAATATTATATATCTGATTAAAAATTTATTAGCTCAGTACATACTCACATGGAAAGATGCCTGATGTATCGTAAAGTGATAAAAGTAAAACCAAGGTGCAAAACAGTATTGGTTTATACATTCTTACTACTTGGGAGAAAAAGACCATTTGAATTTACAGCATGGACATATTTTACATTTACAGTATAAAAGAAAACACTATCATCTATCTATCTCACTTATTTATTTATTTATTTATTTATTTATTTATTTATTTTAGTGTTCCATGATTCGTTATTTGCATATGATACCCAGTGCTCATTGCAATTATAGACAACAAATGATCATTACAATATGGTTTTAACTGCAGAAGAGTGCACTACAAAATAGCATACAGCAGGTATTTTTGAAATAATGTGACTATCTCAATGGGGCTTGGGTTGCATGGGTGTATGTATTTGTTAAAGCTCATTAAATGGTACCACTAAAATTTGTGTATTTCAGTGTATGTGAATTTTATCTAATTAAAGAGATGTGTGAAAGAATGAAAGTGGATCCCTCGTTTCGCCATATACAAAAATCAACTCAAAATGGTTTAAAGTCTTGAATGTAATGCCTGAAACTATAAAATTCCTGCAAGAAAACATAGGGGGTACACTTCTCAGTGTTGGCCTTAGGAATGACTTTTTTGAATTTGATCCCAAAAACAAAAGCAAAGGAAACAAAAGCAAAAATAAAAGTGGAGCTATACCAAATTAAAAAGCTTCTGCTTATCAAAGGAAACCATCAACAAAATGAAAAGGTAACCTACAGAATGGAATAAAATATTTGCACACCATATATCTGATAAGGGTTTAATATCCAAAATATATAAGAAACCTATACAACTTGATATTAAAAAACCCCTAATTTTAAAATGGTAAAAAGACATGGAAACAACCTAAGTGTCCATTGATGGATGAACGAATGAAGTCGTGATATATATATATTTTATATATATAGTATATGTATATAATACATATTTATTATATGTATATTATATATGTTTTATATATAATATACATATATATTGTATATATATTTCAGCCATAAAAAATGAGGAAATCCTACCATTTGAAACAACATAGATGGGCCTTGAGGGCATTATGCTAAGTGAAATAAATCAGTCAGAGAAAGACAAATACTGTATCATCTCACTTATATGAAAAATCTAAAACCAAAAAAACCCCATCAAACTCAGAGCAAAGGAGATCAGATTTGTGGTTACCAAAGGTGGGGGTGGGGAGTTGGAAAAAGGTGGTCAAATGATACAAAATTCTAGTTATAAGACAAATAAGTACTAGGGAAGTAATGTACATTATGGTAACTATAGTTAACACTACTGTATGATATATTAGGAAAGTTAAGAGAGTAGATCCTAGAGTTCACATCAAAAAGAGAAATAGTTTTTTTCTTTTTATTGTATCTATATGAGATGATAGGTGTTAACTAAACTTATTGTGGTAACCATTTCATATTATATGTAAATCAAACCATCACACTGCACACCTTAAACTCATACAGTGATATATGTCAATTATTTTTCATTTAAACTGGAAAAAGTGTTCTTTAAATACACATTTTTCAGAAACAAAACCATACTAATGGCCAACAGGTACATGAAAAGATGCCCAACATCACTCATCATTAGGGAAATGCCAATCAAAACCACAATGAGCTCTCACCTCACACCTATTAGGATGGCTATTATCAAAAAGACAGGAGATAATAAGTACTGGTGAGGCTATGGAGATAAGGGAACACTTGTGCACTGTTGATGGGAATGTAAATTAGTGCAGCTACTATGGAAAACGGTATGGAGGTTCCTCCAGAAATTAAAAATAGGATAGCATATGACCCAGCAGTTTCACTTCTGGGTATATATCCAAAGTAAACCAAATCATTATCTTGAAGAGGTATCTGTACTCTGATCTTCAGAGCAGCCTTATTCACAATAGCCAAGATATGGAAACAACCTAAGTGCCTGTCCATTGATAGATAAATGGATAAAGATAATGTGATATATCTATATCATATATATATATGTGTGTATGATAATATATCACAGAATATTATTCAGCCTTAACGAAGAAGGAAACCCTGTCATTTCTAACAACATGGATGAACCTGGAGGGCATTATAATGAAATTAACCAAAGACAAATACTGCATGGTGTCACTTATACGTGGAATCTAAAAAAATAAAAGTTGAACTCATAGAAACAGAGTAGACAAGTGGTTGCCAGGGGTTGAGGTGTGGGGGAAATAGGGAGACATTGGTAATAGGGCACAAACTTTCATTTATAAGATGTTTAAGGCCTTAGGATCTAATGTATAACATGGTATTTGGTTGGTCCAAATTCCTTTAACTATTCCTATAGTTGGTAACACTGTATTGTATAATTGAAATTTGCTAAATGGAACAGACAAGAATGAGCAAATCCCCTCTTCCTGCTTCAGCCTTGCAGTCTCTTTCTAGCACTTGCTATTGGCAGAGCCTGATGTGAATCCAGTTGTCAAATGTAGAAATGTAGCTTTCTGATTCCCAGCCTTAGCATCACATTGCATAGTATAGAAGAGTTGGTCTCAGTTAAGACACCATAACTTAATGACTGGCATACCTCCTAAATGCTTCTCCTGAATCACCTCTTACCTTGCTCAATAGGAGCTCTACCCTGCACCAGGGTGATCTTTCCAGTACAATTTTAATGTTTTAAAGGTTCATGTATATTCAGGAAAAAATAGATATTTCCATTTAAAAATTTAATTAATTGATTTTAATGATGACAGTTGGTATAATTTGCGGGGGCGGGGGGGGGGGAGTAATGAGAGCTTTCCAACCTCTACTTGAATACCTCTGAGGTTCAGGAGCTACCTACTTTAAGAAATAGTCTGTTCTATTGTTGGAAAGGCTCCAACTGTAAGAATGTTTTTGCTTATAACAAACTGAAATCTGCTTGCCTTAATTTTCATCTTACCGGAACAACACTGAACAAGATGGCATTCTACTACATAGTCTTCTCATAGTATAAAGGAAACTTAAGCAATTAACCATGGCACAAAGGGTTGGTGATGACATAGACAAGGAGGAATAGTGAAGGCTATAACAAGAGTTTTTGAAAAGAAGGCACAATAACTTCTAAGGTATTTGACCCAGGCCCTACCTAGAGTGAGAAATGACAAAGCCACAGAAATTCATCCGAGATCTGTCTGGGATCCCCAGTTGTTCTCAGCAGGCCTAGGTGCATTATCTTGTAAGGGGCACTGTATTTCTGGTGATTCTGCTTAGCAGGAACACCACTTGATGGTGCAAACTAAGATTGAAATAAATAGCTGTGCCACTAGAAATCCTCAGCAATCAGAAAACAATGAAATTCTAATCAAACTATCAAGATGATGATAGTCTAAGTATGTAATTTTATTATGCCTAAGATACATGTTTGAAGGAAAACTCGCCAAGTTTGTATATGATGCTAAATGACACAGGGGCTGCTAAATGTTCTCAAGGACAGCATTTAATTCAAAATGACTGTGACTAATTAGGGAAAATGCCCCTACAGATACAGGATAAAACTTAAAAGGGAAAAATACAGGCTGTTACTTCTGGGATGGACTGATAGTTAGGTACCTGTGTAAAAGAAACAAAAGTGAGAGGGGCACCTGGGTGGCTCAGTCATTAAGCGTCTGCCTTCGGCTCAGGTCATGATCCCAGGGTCTTGGGATCGAGCCCCGTGTTGGGCTCCCTGCTCCGCGGGAAGCCTGCTTCTCCCTCTCCCACTCCACCTGCTTGTGTTCCCTCTCTCGCTGTGTCTCTCTCTGTCAAATAAATAAAATTTTAAAAAAAAGAAACAAAAGTGAGTAGAATGAAAAGGATCAGAATTTACCAGAATCTATAACATAAAGCTCTTGTGGGGAAAGTATCCAACCAAATACCAGGCTAAAATTAAGAAAAAATAGGTCTGGGAGATGAGCTTTATATTATAAATTTTTCAGAGCTCTCTCATTCTTTCTCTGCCCTTTACCCATTTATTTATACCTCTCCTTTTACCACAAAAATAGACATCTAATGACACATAAAATATAATGTAAATTTTAAAAATAGTCGGCAAATAAGAGAGAGAAACAAGTATGGGGATATAAGAAGACTGGGAATGGGGCTCAAAATGCAAATTGTGAAGAAATATGTTCTTTCTATTGGTGGAAAGCAAATTTAACTTTAAGCTTACTAGCTGCTAATTAAAAAGGGAAGAAGAAAGAAAACGAAGCAGGCCAGTTTAAAAAAAAATAGAAGTGTATGGTGTTTACAGTAAGCCACTATATTATTAAGGTGTGGACAAAGTAGAAATGTGATTAAAAAATTGAAATATCAGTCTTCTGAGGAAAGGTTAAAGGAATTCGGACTATTTAGCTCAAAGAAGAGGAAGCTAGGGGGTGACTTGATGACTGTTTTCAAATATTTCAGCAGACTTTATGTGAGAGATTCAAAGTATTGCTTTCTGTGCCCATGGAGAATAATAAAAAGGAAATAGACTTTAAATGACAATCTGGGGAAAAAAAGTTGCAACCTACATAACAATAAGGATTCATATCCATAATATATAAAGCACTTCTACCAATTGGTTAGAATACTTAAAAGTAACTTAATAGAAAATGGCCAATGACATGGACATGTAAATTACAGAAAGAGGAAGTACAAAAGACCGATGAAAATGAAAAGATGCTCAACTACACTAACAATCAGAAAAAGTACAAATTATATTAGCATCACTTTTCCCCTCATCAGACTGGAAAACTTTGAAAAAAAGTGTTAATAACAAGTGTGGAGAAGAATATGGAGAGATACACATGCTCACAGTCTGTTGGTGGTATAGCCACTTTGGAGTATAATTTGGGAGTGTATATTAACATGGGGAATGTGTATGTCCTGCAACTCATCAGTTTTACTGATTATTAGAGTAATTAGTCTTATTCACTGTTAGTTCACCTTGCCTTCTGGGCACACAGTAGGACAGCATTCAGTGGCTCTCTCTCATGGTTGCTTAGACCAATATGTTTAATTCTGGTCAGTGAGTTATTACTTCTGTGACAAGTGGGAAACTCTGAATAGCTCTCTTTCTTTATGCCATGGAAACTGTCGGTGTTCAAAATGGTGACTGCTTCGGCAGCTTGGGTCCCTAAGTCCAATGAGGAGAGCTCTCTAACCCTCAGTGGACATGCATCTTGAGCAAAAAATAATACCTTTTTCAGTCATCAATCAATGTAGAGAGAACTCAAAAAATCACTAAGTTAAAAAACATGCAAAATGATATACATAATATACCATTTATGTAAAAGAATCAAACCACAAAGTAATTATATATCCTCTGTAGTTACACTTAATGTATATTATTGCGAATGCACAGAAAAGAGTCAAGAGGAATACACATCATAACATGCACACTCAAAATGTGATTGCTTTGAGGACAGGACTGATTAGAACTGATTTGGGAATGGTGGTAAAAGGGGAGTTAGCCTACTCTAATTTTTTTTTTAATCTTAAAGGAAGACTATATTAATTTTGAAAAAAATCAAAATGTTAAAATAATGTAGTGTAAGGAAGATTTTTTGTGTGTGTAAGGGAAGAACTTTTTACCATTAGTTTTAAAACATCAGTGGGATGTAAACTCAGTGGAGAGTAAATTGGCCATATGTACCCATATAAAAATGCACATCTCCTGTGGTTCCATATTGTAGGGGCACACGTGCATATAATGTGTATACTAGAATATTTATTGCGGCACTGTTTGTAATAGCAAAAGATTGAAGAAAACCTTACATCTTTCATTAGGGGATTGGCTAAATTAGTTGTTGTACATTTATACAGTGGAATACCTGGCGTAGTTTAAAAGAAAGAGGCAGCTCTATATACCGATATGGAAAGATGTCCAAGATAGATTAAGTGAAATAAGCAATGTAGAGAATATTGTGTATGGTATATTATCATTTAGAGGAAGAAAATTTTAAGAAGACTATATCTGTCGCTCTTCTCTCCAAACCAACAAGTACAGGAGCAGAATGATAACCTCACAGGACAAATTGTTCATCTTGTATAAGATAAGGAGGTGACAAAGGGCCTCAGCATGCCTGTGAGTTGGAAAGCATAACCTACCACAGCCAAGAAGCATCAAAAAGATTTTTACTTTATCTTGAAACATTTACAAGTATAATGATAGTAAAGGATTACTTTTGCAAGGATGCCTATACAGAACGAAACAAAGTATGTCTGAGTAAGCAATGATTACAGGGGAAACAAGGTAAAATGTAAGCAGTGGAGACAACTGGATAATGGTAGAAAAGGACCTGCCTACCACTGGGAGATGCTGCAGGAGCTGCTGAGGCTAAATAGGAAGATTTCAAGAGTATAGGTCCTACACTAGAGGAGACAATACAGGAAAACTTGGACCAGTGTTTCCTGAAGTGTGGTCCTGTGCAGATGTAATCGGTATGTAGGCAGTGTCTAGGTAGTCTATATGGAAGCCTAGGAAGATAGCCTGAGATGGAGCAATAGATTACTTCATATTTCTCTACAACTGAGGCTCACAAACATCAGGTTCTCCTCTGGCCTTGGACGCCCCCACCATCGTAGGTGAGGAAGTGTACAGTATAAAGATTGTGACCTCTATGTACATTTGTATACTAGGATGCACATTCGCAGGGACCCGGAGTCACTATTAGTTGAATGTGGGCAGTTTGTTAATAATATTAAAAAGGTCTCAAATAAGACTGAAATAAAAATGAAAACAGGCTGCAATCAGGCTCTCATGTGTCCGTTTTGTAAGTTTTGCTTGTACTATTACCATTATAATGCTGTGATTCTTGATATGCAGTCTTAGCCCTCAAGGAGCTATTTTGTCTTCATCAGGGACTTTGTCCACAGTCTTATGATTACATCTACGAGGCACATGTTTTAGTATCAAGACATTAGTTTCCCCCTCAGTATCTTTTTATGGTCAAAAATATAAGACTTTGCTAAAACAGTTGAATTCAAACATTAATGACACAGTAGATAGTTCACACAGAACAGTGTTACACAAAGTGTGATACTTGGACCACCTGCACCAGAAACAACTGGAAGCCTGTTAAAAACTGCAAATCTCTGGGCCCTACTGCAGCTTTATCAAATCAATCTCGGTGGAGGTGGAGCCCAGGAATCTGTCATTTTAATAAGCTTCCCCAGTTGTGTCTGGTGCACACATAAGTTGAGGAACCACCAGGATGTATGAGAATTAGGGAGAATAAGGTAGTGAGAAAAAAGCATTTTTCTCCCCAAGAAGTGATCATTTGAAAACCGATTAAGTGTATGCAGCAAGGGTTTAGAGGAGTTAAACATTACCCTAAGTTACCTCACTCGGGATATAAAACAATGATCAAATTTCCTATTTATGATAGAGAAGTTTAGCCTGAAGGAAGCCACAAAGAATAAATGTATGCTCAGGCTGATCATGACACCGATAGACATCTGTTAGATATCTTTTCAGTAAAATAAATTCATTAAAAGTACAACTAAATGTGATTAAATTTTTGTATCTTTGAAAGTCTTCATATGAATAATTCACAGATCAGGAAAAAAAAAGCTTCCGTCAGGCCATGCATGTGTCTCCTGATTTTTGGTGCAGAAAATATGGTTGCCTTAGTTATACAGGACTGAGCCCAGGGATTAAGCTCAGCGCAGACAAGTAGATTTGTGTGTCATCCACAGAGACGATAATTGAATCCAGGAGACAGATGGTATTGACCCTGGTACAGTAAACCCACCATGTTCAGAATTGCACAACTTGGTGGTTTCATAATTTCAGCAGAAGCCAATGCTATGGGCAATCATCACGTAACTGCTAATCCCTTTTGATAGCACTTTTAGCTTGGCCAATTGATTAATTAATTCAGTCAAGGAAAAGGTACCTCCATCTCTCTTGTTGACATCTTTTAGAATAACTAATTTTTCTCCTCTTCCCATAGTGAAGTGATTTGGGGATCTCTAACAGTTCCTCCAAGAACAGACAGGGCCTCATTTGTATAGTAATAAAAAAGCCTAAATGGGAGTCTTAAGGCCAGTGGGAAATGCTTTGATGTGGAATTATGGAAAGAGATACTACAGAAGAAGCCAAAGATATGAGATGCAAACCAGATGAAGACTAATATTCCTGAGGCCCAGACTGGGGAGGGTGTTTAGGATTATGTAGTTATTCATGGTATCCACAGCAGCAGAGAAGTAGATGTGATAAAGAAAAACTATCTTTTGATGTGGCACCGAGGTTTTCAATGACCTTAATAAGTCAAGTTAAGGGTAGGCAAGTCCAAAGATTTTTAATACACAGGATTAACAACTCACTCCAGAGGTTTGGTGATGAAAAATGGATTTAAAGTTTATTGATGCCTGCTATGTCCCTGCCACTTTATATTTGTTAATCTTATTTCTCCCTCACAACGAAAGTGTGGAAATTAAGGCTCAGAGAAGTTAAGTAACTAATGCAAGCTTAAAACAGCTTATAAAGTGACAGAACTTGGAGTTGAACCTAGTACTGTCTTATTGCAAATGTAGTGTGCATTCCACTACAAGAGGCTGACCACATGACATTTAACAGGATTTTGTGACCCACCGGCCCTTTATCCTTTAGGACCCTACTTTGGGCACGGGAGTAACATCAAGTAGCAGTTGTGGGGAGCTGGTTGATTGTAGGTTGGAGGAGAGGACAGAAGCTTTATACTTAGTGAGTATTAACTTATTTAGGCTTAACAACGATTGTGATGTATGAGCTATGGTCATTTTGCTGCTGAGGAGAAATAAGGTACAGAGCACTGAAGTAACTTACTCAAGATCATCTAGCTAGTGCATAGCTGTATTCAAACCAAATTTGTTTGGTTCTAATGCTCCTGTGTTGCACTATGCCATGTTGCCTCAGAGAAATGAAGAAGTCAAGTGTTTGTGCTTACAGATGGAAGAAAAGGAACTAGAAGAGAAGGCTGAGAATGAAAGATTATCCCTCCTGTGTTCCTGAGTTCACTGTCTATTTCTGCTTGCCTGACCCCTGATCTTTACTGTATTATTCAATAAAATCCCTCCGTTATCCCTCTTCTGTATTGTTATCGTTCCTATTTCAAACTTCTCATTACTGAGGTCTGCTCTTTAAACCGAATAATCCCATAGCACTCTCCTACTACATCCCTGAAACCATCCTTGTTCTTTATCATCTCTCTCTTTATTCCAATCGATTATGCAGGACAACCCCAAATTCCTACCAAATCTTAGAACCCATTTCCTCTTACTTCTCTAGTACATTTCGCCAGAGTGGAACTCTGGCTCTCTTCTGCAAACACGGATGTCGTTATTAACTCACTAAGGAGGTCTTTTTCAACTCAACTGAGATCCTTTCAACTCACTGGAATTGAGGAAGTTTGTGGTACCACACTCAGAGCTTCATCATAGAACATATACCATGAGGTAGCAAAGCAATCTCTAGCTAATTAGTATGCCCTTACCTCTTCAACTATCTTTCCTATCCGTGGTGTATTTCCACCTTGCCTACCATGCTAATGTGTCTCTGCTTATGTGTCTGCTTTTGCCTATTAACCAACCCTCTTCTTAGGTTTTTATCTCTAAAGTTTCTGTTTGATACTTGCCTATCTACCACTGGTCCATTGCTCCCAGTTGGACAGGTAAGCTATGTGCCCCACAGTAAATCTTGGTAAGCATATCAGTCACACCCTATGCTATTTCTGCTACTTCCCTGGTCTTTTCTTGTATTTTTTGTATTCTCTCCCAATACAGATCTGGCTCATTCAAGAGAAGAAAAAAAAAATGAAGTGGTTAACATGTTCTGCTTTAATATTGGCAATTTATTTATTTATTTATTTATTTATTTATTTATTTATTTATAAAATATTTTTATTTATTTATTCATGAGAGACAGAGAGAGAGAGAGGCAGAGGGAGAAGCAGGCTCCCAAGGAGCAGGGAGCCCGATGCGGGACTCGATCCCAGGACACTGGGATCATGACCTGAGCCGAAGGCAGAGGCCCAACCATCTGAGCCACCCAGGTGCCCCAATATTGGCAATTTAATGGAATAAAATGATATCTAATCACAAAGGCCCTAATTGCTACTCTTATCTTTGATTATATCATGTAGTATATAGAAAAATGAAGAAAATACTCCAATTGAAAGATTTATACTTATGTGAATTTGGTAGGTCAGCCTAGACTAAGGTGTATTGACTTATAGATAGCCAGATGATAGTCATGGACAGGAGTTCATGTCCTCCATAAGGAGGAACAATTAGTAAATTTATGATTTGGAGTTCAGATTATACTTGTAATGCAAAAAATAATCATTTATTAGCTAAAGTTAGTTGTTATGCCTTGATTATAATGAATATATAAAATTATTAATGGAATCTGTTACCTATTCTATGAAATATAAGACACATGAACTTCAAATATTGATATAAATTTTAAACATGCTGTTTTTTAACCATAGGAATTAATGACTTACATGAAGGCAGATTCTCTTTCTAAAATCAAACAAATGAGTGGTCTTAGTTGTAAAAAGGGAGACTGTTCCTTATTTACGAATGTGTTCCTTGTCCTTCAGGGTTGATTTGCTGTATTGAAATCTTCATTCCCTGTCCTTTCTACTGGGAAGGGAAGTTTACCTTTCCTTGACCCTACCACACCTAAATGCTTCTGCCAAACTAAACCAATTCTTTGTTATTTCCTAAATATATGCTTTAATGTAGGTAGAACTTTGGAGAGCTTTAGAACTTCCATAATCTCCAGCAACCCTTCAAAGTGATGTGTCTTCTATGAAAAAGTGGCTTTGTCACTATAAGAGAAGTTCCCTAGACCTTCGTACCATTTAGATTATTGTCCCAAGTTCCCCTATAATTTCTAGACTTGTCACTGCCTTTAACAATGCTAGTCTCTGTGCTTACACAATTACTTCCCACTCCCTTCTCAGTTTGACCAACTTCTACTCTTCCTTTAAGAACCAACCCAGTCCCCGGCACATGTACCCCAATGTTCATAGCAGCAATGTCCACAGTAGCCAAACGGTGGAAAGAGCCGAAATGCCCTTCAACAGATGAGTGGATAAAGAAGATGTGGTCCATATATACAATGGAATATTACTCAGCCATCAGAAAGGATGAATACCCAACTTTTACATTGACATGGATGGAACTGGAGGGGATTATGCTAAGTGAAATAAGCCAAGCAGACAATTATCATGTGGTTTCACTCATATGTGGAACATAAGGAATAGCACAGAGGACCACAGGGGAAGGAAGGGAAAACTGAAGGGAAGAAATCAGAGAGGGAGACAAACCATGAAAGACTATGGACTCCAGGAAACAAACTGAGGGTTTCTGAAGGAAGGGGGTGGGGAGATGGGGTAGCTGGGTGATGGGTATTAAGGAGGGTATGTGTTGTGATGAGCACTGGGTGTTATGGGCAACTAATTAATTGTTGAACACTACATCAAAAACTAATGATATACTATATGTTGGCTAACTGAACATAAAAAAAAAAAAAAGAACCCAAATGTTGCTTTCCTTGAGAAGCCTTTTCTGATCCTAGACCCAAAATAGTGGATTTTTTTGGTGTGATCTTATAATGTTTTGCTAAAACTATAGCATTTCTCAATTTATATTCCAATGATTTATTTACGTGAATGTCCCCCACAGTAGACTGTCAGCTTTCATATGCAAGAATGATGTATTTTATAACCTCAGCTCCTAGAACAGTGCCTGGAATAGGTGCTTAATTTGTTATTTAAAACATGAATACATTATGTTGTAAATAATAATTGTAAAATGGATTAATAAACATGTCCTCCTAAATGTAAATCATTTTTATTAAGTGCCCACTGCACTGGATATTGTACAGGATGTATTATGAACTACTCAGACATGAGGTACTTACGTAATCTAGACATTTGAAACCTCATAAATTCTGATTATACTAATTCAGAAATTGAGATAATCCAGATGAACCAGCATCAAGATTACCTTGGTTAGAAATTCCTCTCTTCATTTTTGCAAAATAATAGTAACTGTATTCAAGGACCTAGAAAAATTTTAAAGGGTTTTATATAAAATAATTGATATCCTAATTAACAATCATTCTTGTCTATTTTCATTAAAGCAGATTTCCTTAAGGACTTTTCTAGGATACAGATTTCATTAGCTTACGTTAAATTACAATATGTACTTGAGGGTAATGACACTGGGGAAGGAACTGAAACTGGGAAAAGAGTATAGAATCAAACTTGGACCACAGCTCACCTAGAAGGGGCCTAGACACAGAACAAGTTACATTAAACCAAAAGATTTACTGAAATCTCTATCTTCAATTTAAGCCCCAGTATCTTAGAGGCCTCCAATAAATATGTTACTCTTCCTTTCATATTTTTCCTCATCCAAATCTATTCTCAGGAAAGTATTTGAAAGAATTTCAAAGAATGTTCCTTATACTATGGCCCCCAAAACCCAAATTTAATTTTAATAAAGGTAAAAACTTAAAGTAGAAAATAAAATTTTTGGTTGTATTTTCAACCAAATGGTGACCAAATGCCTGGTTGAGGTGGAATGGATGCTCCTTAGATCTGTGAAATTACTCATTGGATTAGAAGGCAATAAATATGACTTTTACCAGCCTTGTCCTGGGTGAAGAGCATGGATGTTGGGATATTGGATTCACCTCCTTGTGATGGTATACATTTTTTCCCACTCTGACAAAAAGTCTTGTCAAAGTTTAAAGGATTGTTCTTTATTATGGTGTGGGTAAATGTGTCCTACTGAAGACCTATAGTCTTCTAGGGCCCCTTCAGATACAAAGCAAACCTCTCTTCATTTCTAACATTTGATGAATATTGAGCAAGCATTTGGGAAAGCACTTTTTTTTCCCTCAGAAGTAGATCTGTGTATTTTTGTCTTTCGCCTCAGCTAACCTTAAAATTCCAGTGTGAATGTTCTGTTATTAAATAAGAGTTACTGTACTTTTAATGTGTGAGGCATTTTTCTGCCAGTATTCCAGTTTAACATTATTATACATTTGTTTAATTGGTGACTGGTTTTATGATTGTGTAATCTTTCTGGAAACATACAGTGGAATAGAGAGCCAGAAACTGATTTTGGTTACAGTTGACATCAAAATTAGTCTTTCTCCAAGAGGAAACCAAATGTGCAATCAACTTGTATGTAGACATGTGGTCATTGGAGGGGATGAAGGAGCTCCTGAAAACAGAGGAATCTAAAATAAAATCTGGTATTAATGAAACACCAACAGAAGCAGAGTAATAAGATTCCAGTTCCAGCTTTAATGTCTTAACTTTGCCATTGGTGCTCCTTATCTGGAAAAGGGACAGAATTTCCTTCCCCTGCTTATCTGAAAGGGCTGGCTGAGGATAAATTAGATATTTAGAGTGTCTTTTTAAAAAGGCACTATTGATGTTTAACAATTATCTGTGATTGTAAAAGCGAGCCACAGAATAAGAAAGTTATTTGCACAAAAAAAAGAAAGTTATTTGCAATTCATATATTTGACAGAGGACACATACAGAATATATAATGAACACCAACAAATCAATTTTAAAAGACAGTATACCCAATAGAAAAGTGGATAACAGATTTGAATAGACACTTCTCCAAAGAGGATAGCTAAATAGTCAATAAATATCCAAAGATGTTCAATCTCATTAGTAATCAGGGAAATGCAATTAAGACCACAATGACATACTACCACAAAAGTCAGAATGGCTAAAATGAGAAAGACAGCGGATATCAAGAGCAGCTGGAACTCATACACTCTAGTGGGAGCATAAATTCAGAAAACTATTCTGGAAAACTCTCAAATTATCTTCTAAAGCTGAGTATATGTATGTGCTATAACCCTGCAAGTTCACTCTTAGGTACTAAACCAACTTAAGTGCTCTTATTTGATTAACATAAGACATATTCAAGAATGCTCAGAGTATGACCTCACTGATATGAGGAATTCTTAATCTCAGGAAACAAACTGAGGGTTGCTGGAGTGGTGGGGGGTGGGAGGGATGGGGTGGCTGGGTGACAGACATTGGGGAGGGTATCTGCTATGGTGAGCACTGTGAATTGTGTAAGACTGTTGAATCACAGACCTGTACCTCTGAAACAAAAAATACATTATATGTTAAAAAAAGAAGAAGAAGAAGAAGAAGAAGATAGCGGGAGGGGAAGGATGAAGGGGGGAAATTGGAGGGGGAGACGAACCATGAGAGACTATGGACTCTGAAAAACAAACTGAGGGTTCTAGAGGGGAGGGGGGTGGGGGGATGGGTTAGCCTGGTGATGGGTATTAAAGAGGGCACGTTCTGCATGGAGCACTGGGTGTTATACTCAAACAATGAATCATGGAACATTACATCAAAAACTAATGATGTATGGTGATTAACATAACATAAAAAAAAAAGAATGCTCAGAGTAGCACTATTTGTAACAGATAAACATTGGATTCAAATGTTCATCAACACTAAGGATAAATGCTTTACAGTATGCCAAAACACTACACAAAAGTATATATACAGCATGATTCTTCTTTGTAAGTACAAACATAGGCAAAACTAATACATGATGTTATGAGTCCAGATAGTAGTAACCCTTTATGATGGCGTGATTGAAGAAGACTTGAGAGGGGTTTCTGGGATGCTAGTTTTGTTCTGTCTTTTTGTTTTTTGTTTTTTTTAATCTGGATGCTGGTTACATGAGAGCATTCAATTTGTGAAAATTCATTGAACTAAAAACAGGTTTTTAGTCACTTTTGTACATGTGTGTTCTACTTCAATAAAATATTTAAAAGAATCACTGATATGTTTTATAAGGGCTCTGAGACCCATGGTTGGTTCTGGTATTCTTTGCACATGTGCTAGCAGGCAAATAATTTAACATCTTTGTTTCTAGCTTATCATCTGAAAATGGGTTAATACCTACTCTACCTGGTAGGAATCTATGAGGTTCAATTAATTAATGAATTGTTGTAAAGGCAATTAATAAAAGGAGCTTATCTGAAACAAGATATTATTATTTATTGAAGTGTTTTAAGAAGCAACCTCTTATCTCATGGTCCCTTCTTTCCCCATTGGAATTAAGCATGTAGCCTGGAGTCCTCTTCAAATATTCTCATTATTTTCCGTTTATTTGTACTGGCATTCCTTATTGATTACAGAAGCTATTTAAAGTGTGCAAAAAAAAAAAAACCAAATTGTATAATTTCTTTTGAATATGGCAACATCAGCAAATTTTTCCTAAAAAAATTTTGATCCATTTCATAGAAAGTTCTACAGTGGTACAAAGTATCATCCTTATTTAAAATTTAGTAAACATGCCTTACTGTGCATAAACAAGAACACCACAACTACTCTTGAAAAGAAAAAAAAGATGGATGGGCGGAAGGGGACTGTTAAAATGGAATCAAATAAATGTGCAGTGCTTTTGACCCATTCTCAGATAATAATGATCTTGCTTATAAGGTGCTGCTCCTGCTGATGTCCTTGGAGAAAAATGGACTTTAGTAAAGTTCAATAAAGTCTCAATTTTAAAAGAATTTACTTCCAAGAGCTTTTCAAGAACCCAAACAGCAGCTGGTACAATTGTCCTGTGTTGTTTCTTTGGAGACATACACCTCATAAGAGGAGAACTTTGAAGTCTGATTGGCTGTGACCCTGTATGCACAGATGCCTAGCTGTAGTTAAAACTAGTGGATATTTGAGGAATCTTAAAGCAAGAGACATCAAACTAGTATTACCTACACAAGTTAATGAAGTAAGAAACTCAACTTCCTGTTAATACGTTCAACAAACCCTATCAGAGACAGATTTGGATAGGTTATACTCTGTAGCATAGTGAATTAGAATATTATCCTTATTGATTCTATTATTAGTTTCAAATTCCCCATGATGTCTTAAATAGCTACTTATTTATGGGATAGAGGGGATTTCCTATCTTTAGAGAAAACTACTTTATCTTATTGTGGAAAAAACACACAAGACCTACCCTCTTAACATTTTAAGTGTACAACATATTGTTGAGTATAGATACAAGGTTATATAGCAGATCTCTAGAGCTTATTAATCTTGATTAACTGAAACTTTATGCCCATTGATTAGTAATTTCTCATTTTACGCTCTCCACAGCCCCTGACAACCACCATTCCACTCTTTGATTCTATGAATTTGTCTAATTTAGATACTTATATAAGTGGAATCATGCAGTATTTATCTTTCTGTGACTGGCTTGTTTTACTTAGCATAATGTCCTCCAAATTCATCTATGTTGTCACATATTTCAGAATTTCCTTGTTTTTTTTTAAGGCTGAGTAGTATTCCATATTATGTATATATCCCATTTTTTTAATCTTCTCATCTGTCAGTGAGCATTTAGGTTGTTTCCACACCTTGGCTATTATAAATAATGCTGCAATGAACTTAGAATTGCTAATATCTCTTCAAGATCTTTTAAAATTCTTTTGGATAAATACCCAGAAGTGGGATTGCTGGATCATATAGTAATTTTATTTTTAATTTATTCTTCTTTTCAAATTTTTATTTAAATTCCACTTTGTTAATATACAGTGCAATATTGGCTTCAGGAGTAGAATTCAGTGGTTCATCACTTACATACAACACCCAGTCCTCATCATAACAAATGCTGTCCTTAATACCCATCACCCATCTAGCCCACCCCCCACCCGCCTCCCTCCATCAGCCCTCAGTTTGTTCTCTATCCTTAAAAGTCTCTTATGGTTTGTTTCCCTCTCCCTTTTTTTCCTCCTTTCCATAAGTTCACCTGTTTTGTTTCTTAAATTCTACATATGAGTGAGATCATATGGTATTTGTCTTTCTCTGACTGACTTACTGCTTAGCATGATACACTCTAGCTGCATCCATGTTGTTGCAAATGGCAAGATTTCATTCTTTTTGATGGCTGAATAATATTGCATTGCATATATACACCACTTCTTCTTTATCCATTCATCAGTTGATGGACATTTGGGCGCTTTCCATAGTTTGGCTATTGCAGCATTATTTTTAATTTTTTGAGGAACATTCATACTGTTTTCCACATCAGCTGCACCATTTTGCATTCCCACTAGCAGTGTGCAAAGAGTTCCAATTTCTCCACATCTTCAACAATTGTCTTTGTTTTATAATAGCCATCCTGACAGGTGCAAAGTGATATCACATTGTGGTTTTGACTTGCATTTTCCTGAAGATTAGTGATGTTGAACATTTTTCATATACCTGTTGGATATTTGTGTGTCTTCTTTGTAGAAATCTCTAAGTCCTTAGCACATTTAAAAATCAGGTTACTTGGGGTTTTTTTTTTTTTACCATTGAGTTGTAGGAGCTCCATATTTTTGGAGGTTGATCCCTTTCAGATACATGGATTGCAAATATTATCTCCCATTTTATAGGTTGCCTTTTCACTCTATTGGTTATTTCCTTAGCTGTGCAGAACCTTTTTAGTTTGATGTAGTCCCTACAATGGTCTGAATGTTTGTGTCTCCCCAAAATTCATATACTAAAATTCTAAACCCCAAGGAAACGGGATTAGGGGGTGGGACCTTTGGGAGGTGATTAAGTCATTGGGGAAGAGCCCTCATGAGTGGGATTAGTGCTCTTATAAAAGAGGCTCCAAATGGGGCACCTGGGTGGCTCAGTCATTAAGCATCTGCCTTTGGCTCAGGTCATGATCTCAGGGTCCTGGGATCCAGCCCCGCATCGAGCCCTGTATCGGGCTGCTTGCTAAGCGGAAAGCCTGCTCCTCCCTCTCCTACTCTCCCTGCTTGTGTTCCCTCTCTCGCTGTGTCTCTCTCTGTCAAATAAATAAATAAAATCTTCAAAAAAAAAAAAAAAGGCTCCAGAAAGATCCTTTGCCCATTTCCACCAAATGAGGATGAAGGAAAAAAAAAAAAAATGACTGTCTCTGAACCAGGAACCTCTCACCAGATACCAAAACTGCTCATGCCATTATCTTGGACTTCCCAGTTCTCAGACTATGAGAAATAAATTTCTGTTTTTTATAAGCTACCCAGTCTTTTGTTATAAGCTACCCAGTCTTTAGTTATAGCAGCCTGGATGATGGCAATGATTTCATGGATATGACACCAAAAAGCACAGAAAACAACAAGAAAATAAGGAAACTTACTAAAAGCAATGTCATGAAGATTTTCCTCTGTGTTTTCTCCTAGGAGTTTTACAGTTTCAGCCTTTAATCCATTTTGAGTTGATTTTTGTGTATAGTGTAAGAAAGGGTTGAATTTCATTCTTTTGCATCTGGACATCCAGTTTTCCCAGCACCATTTGTTTAAGAAACTATTCTTTCCTCACTGTATATTCTTCATAGCCTTGTCAAAGATCAGTTGCCTGTACATGCCTGGATTTATTTTAGGATTTCTATTCTGTTCTTTTGGTCTATGTGTTTGTCTTTATGCCAGTACCATACTTTTTTAATTACTGTAAATTTGTAATATAGTTTGAAATAAAAATTGTGCTATTTCCTGCTTTGTTTTTCTTTCTCAAGATTGATGTGGCTATCTGTGGTCTTTTTGGTTGCATATGAATTTTAGGATTGTTTTCTCTATTTCTGTGAAAAACACTTTTGGAATTTTGGTAAGGATTGTACTGAATCTATATATGGCTTCAGGTAGTATGGACATTTTTTTTTAAATTAGTTTCAGAGGTGGAATTTAGTGATTCATCATTGAGTATAATACTCAGTGCTCATTACATCAACTGACCTCCTTAATGCTCATCACCCCATTATCCCTTCCCCCACCTACCTCCCGTTCAGCAACCCTCAGTTTGTTTCCTAGAGTTCACTGTCTCTTATGGTTTCCTCCCTCTCAATTTTCATCTTATTTTCCCTCCCCTTTCACTATGGAGAATGTGGAGAAAGGGGAACCCTCTCACACTGTTGGTGGGAATGCAAGCTGGTACAGCCACTCTGGAAAACAGTATGGAGGTTCCTCACGAAGTTAAAAATAAGTGTGGACATTTTAAATATTAATCTTCCAATTCATGAACATGAAATGTCTTTCCAAATATTAATCTTCCAATTCATGAACATGAAATGTCTTTCCATGTGTTTGTGTCTTCTTTAATTTCTTTCAGTATTTTGTAGTTTTCAGTATAGAAATCTTTCACCTCCTTAGTTAAGTTTATTCCTAGGTATTTTACTTTTTTCAGTTCTGTTGTAAATGGGATTGATTTCCTAAGTTCCCTTTCGTATAGCTAGCTCATTGTTTGCATATAGAAATTTAATGGATTTTTGTATGTTGATTTTGTATTCTGCAACTTTACTCAATTCATTGATTAGTTCTAAGTTTTATGGAGTTTTTAGGGTTTTCTATGTATAAGATCATGTCATCTGCAACAAAAAGCAATTTTACTTCTTCCTTTCTGACTTAGGTGCCTTTTATTTTTCTCACCTAATGGTTCTGGCTAGGGTTTTCAGTACTATGTTGAATAGAAGTGGTGAGAACAGGCATTCTTGTGTTGTTCCTGATCTTAGGGGAACACATTCAGTTTTTTTACCATTGAGTATGATGTTAGCTATGGGTTTGTCATATATAGCCTTTATTACATTGAGATAATTTCCTTCAATTCTAGTTTGTTGAGAGTTATTATCATGAAAGGATGTTGAATTTTGTTAAATGCTTTTTCTGCTTCTACTGATACACCATGTGATTTCTACCCTTTATTTTGTTAATGTGATATACCATATTAATTGATTTTCATATGGTGAAGCATCCTTATATATCAAGGATAAATCCCACTTGGACCTGGTCATGGTGTATGACCCTTTTAATGTGCAATTGAATTTTATTTGCTAGTATTTTGTTGAGGATTTGCGTATCTATCTTAATCAGGGATATCAGCTTGTGGTTTTCTTTTCTTATGGTGTCTTTGTCTGGTTTTGGTATAACGGTAAGTATGGCCTCACAAAATGAGGTAAGAAATGTTCCCTACCCTTCAATTTTTTGGAAGAGTTTGAGAATGATTGGCATTAATTGTTCTTTAAATGATAGAATTCACTCATGAAGCCAGGTAATCCCAGGCTTTTCTTTGTTAGGAGGATTTTGATTATTGATTCAATCTCCGTACTAGTTACAGGTCTGTCCAGGCTTTCTATTTCTTCATGATTCAGTGTGGTACAATGTATGTTTCCAGGAATTTATCCATTTCTTCTGAGTTATCCAGTTTGTTGGCATAAAATTATACATAGTGGTTTCTTATGATCCTTTTTATTTCTGTGGCATCAGTTGTAATGTAATCATTGAACTGATATTCAATGGAGAATAATGTAATTCTCATTACAACAGAATTTATTCAAAATAAATTCTGATTTTATTTGAATTTTCTCTCTTTTTCTTAGGGTAGCTAATAGTTTGTCAATTTTGTTTACTTTTTCAAACAACCAACTCAGTTTTCTTGACTTTTTCTACTTTTTTTCTATCTTCTATTTATTTTATTACAGTTCTAACCTGTTATTTCCTTTCTTATACTAACTTTGGGCTTAGTTTGTTCTTCTTTTTCTAATTCCTTGAGGGGTAAAGTTAGGTTGCTTATTGAAATCTTTCTTCTATTTTAATGTAGGCATTCATCAGTATGAACTTCCCTCCTAGTACTGCTTCTGCTGCATCCCATACATTTTGGTATATTGTATTTTCATTTTCATTTGTCTTGAGGTATTTTCTAACTTCTATTTTTTCTTCTTTAACCAAATGGCTGTTGAAGAGTGTGCTGTTTAATTTATAAAGATTCGTGATTCTTCTTGTTTCCCTTCTGCTATTGATCTCCAGTTTTATCCCATTGTGACCAGAAAAGATACTTGACATAATTTCAATCTTCTTAAACTTTTTGAGACTTGTTTTGTGACCTAGCATGTGTTATCTATCCTGGAGAAAGGGCCATGGACTGAGCTCATACAGGAGAAGATACCCACAGCACAGCTCTGCCAGAGATTCTGAAGGCCTCTACCAACTCTCAATCTTCAGGGAAAAGCAGGGAGCTGTAGTTCTTGTCTGTTTGCTCTGTGCTGAGGGGACAGAAGGGATGAGCTATGGTGTCTACCATCCCAGGTTGCTACCTCCATTCTCCCATAGGAGGCTAGTTGTGCCAGACCCATCAGAGCTCCAAGACTGGAAAGATGAAATCAGTCCTCTGGGAATCCCCCTTAGAAAAGTTGGGATGCTGGACATGTGAACCAATCCTGGGTGAAACTGGGAGCTAGGTCTCTTCTTAATTGTATGGTGCTTCACCGGGGACAGAGATTCTGGTGAGAGGATGTATTGAATCTCCCTACCAGCTTCAGTGAATGTGGTTTTGTATTCACCCAAGGTGCAGGAAACTTTCAATTAGATTTTGATTTGTCACAAAGATAATTTGTTCATGAATTGTTGCTGAACCGGTGTGTTTGAGGGAAGAAGGAGGGTTCCAGGGCTTCCTACTCTGCCATCTTGCTGACTTCACTTTCTAGAGAAAATTGGTCCTTGACTGTAATCACATTACAGTTTTGAATCTCTCAACTTTTTTTTCTGTCAATGGAGAATGCCCTCAAGTGGTTCCTTTCATCATGTTCCAACTCACCTACTCCACTCTGCTATTTATCCTTATTTTCTTTCTTATCCACCATTCATCCTTCATCCTACTTTCACCTTCTTATTTATTTCCCTCTTTCTTCCTCTTTATTTATCTCCCTCCTACCTTCTTTTTCTCTGTTCCTTCCTTCCTTTTGCATTCTTTCTACTTTTCTTTCCTGTCATGGTAGATGTCTTGTTATGGCAGTGAACAACACAGGCAAAGTTCTTGTCTTTATAAAACTTAAATACCCTATTGTAATAATATATAATATGTTACTAATTAGTGAAGAATGAGGAATCTTGGAAATAATATGTTATATGGTTCCTCATTTGTCATGAGTTCACACAGCTCTGTCTACGTAATTATGATAAAAAGTGTTCAGTGATTTAGATGATGGAATTCTTCAATTTAGGTATGAAAATTTTCCTTTTCCCTTAAAGGCATGTTTTTCCATTCAAATTATCTAAGTAACTGTTTAAACTTTTTGTCTTTGTCTATGTAACAATCACTAAATATTTTTCCTGGTGAGAGGATGAAGTTGAAGTTACCTAATTAGTTACCTAATTAGGTAGTACCCAGTTACCTAAGTTGAAGTTACCTAATTAGTCAAATGGGTGAGTAACACCATTCTCATTCATCCAGGATAAAAAACTCACTGGAACTTTTGATCTCTTTTCCCTCACTCACTTCTAATTAGTTCCACTCCATAGTAGCACTGAGATCCCTTTCCTCTCCTTTACTTACTATTATCTCTGCAATACTTTGCCAACTAATCTCCCTGCCTCTGACTCCTGAGACCACTCTCATCACAATTGTCATAGTGGCCAATCTAAAGTACAACTCCAATTGTGTCACTCAAAGCCTGAAATCTTTTGGTGGCTCCCCATTACCTACTGGATGCTGTTCAGACCCTTCAGACTGGCAATCACAATCCTTCACAACTGGCCCTAAGGTACTTCTTCATCTTCATCCTTTTCATCCTGAACCCCAGCCAAAACCGAGTTCTTGTTCTTTCTTCAAATATGCCATATTTTTCATGTTGTTTCCTTTCCTTTAACCCACATCTTTACACATACAAATTCTACCTATCCTGCAAGTTCAAATGTCATTCCATTAAGCCTTTCTATATATCTCCAAAGCCCAAAATGAAAATAGTTTATCATCTTCTTATATCCCAAATATTTTATTTGAACATATCTTACAGTATTTACCTCTTTCCAATTTTAATAAAATTTTGCACCATGATTTTATGCCATTTATAATATTTTACACTTATAAAATAATTATGCTTTTATCATAATTGCCAAATATAATAATTATAAAAATCTGCTTTCGCAGATTTTAAAATCATACCTGGTCCATAGAATGTACAAGAAATACTGAAAGAATGAGTGAATGGATAGAAGAATGACTGAATTTTCCCCAGAATATAAGCAGAATACCAAGAGGGCTAATGAATATTGGAAAGCTCTGGGAAATTCTCAACTGAAAAATGCCTGTTAAGTACAAAGTGTAAATATTTGACAAAAAAATTGACCCATGAGGAACAATTTTATTTGTGGAAAGAAACACTTGTATCTAGTAAAACAAAACAAAACAAAACAAAAACTAACATACAAAATACAGGATAGCTAAACTTGTGGTTATCTAAGATGAGAACCAAACCTCATGAATCCTTTATTCCTTCACGCCTTTGCATTCTATCCATGAAGTGTCTTGTATCATGTCCCTTCTTATGCACTCCACTACCTGGGTCCAGATTTTTATATTCTTGTATCTGTACCATTGCAAATTGCCTATTGCATCCAGTTTACTAAACTTTACCAATGCTTTTTTTTAAAAACAAGAGATTTTATTTTTTTAAAGTAATCTTCACACCAGTGCAGGGCTCAAACTCACTACCCCAAGATCAAGAGTTGCATGCTTCACCAATTGAGCCCCCCAGGTGCCCCTAAACTTTATAAATGCTTTTAAAGCAGCTGAAACAGCAAACATTGCCCTACTGAAAACCTTTGCCTACTCCTCATTGCCTACCTAGATAAAGTCTAACTTTTTAATAAAGATATTCAAAGCATTTCACAGTCTGTTTGCAATGATCTTTGATATTTCTGGCTGCCTACCCATCATCTTCTGAATAGGTTTTCTATATTTAGAAAAATGTCAATATAATTAGGCTTACTCTTTATAGATGTCAGAACTCACATTTCTAGCCTCCCTTGCAGCTAGGAAGCAGGCATTTAATTTAGGATCAGCCAAACAAGCACACTCATGAGACATTGATTTGCAAGTGAGTAACATGAAGGAATTGGCTCTATGTAAAGCTCTCATTTTGCTGGCACAAGAAGAATCCAACTTTCAGGAGCAGCCGCAACACACAGGTGTCATTGGTCCTGGCAGCAGCAACAGTCGCAGTCAAGTTGTTTCTAGCACTTAGTGTTTGGCATTGGCAGAGACGGCAATTTCCTACTCATCAGACCAGTTCTGTGGTGCAGTTTTGGGTATTATTCCAGGAAGCCTAGCCTTATGCCTGTTTCTTCAGCCCTCCCAATGATACTGTGAGCCATCTAGTATCTGTTAATAAATGTCTTTGTTGCTTTAAATAGAGTGGGGTTTGTTGTTTGCAGCTAAGAACTCTAAATGATACACTCTTTGTTTTGCCTTATTTTTATTTTTACCAATTCTTATCATGTGTGCTGCCATGCCAGATACTTACTCATGGCTTCATATCTTTTCTCCTATGTTCCTCTCTTCTTAACATACACTCCATTCTCCCCACTCACTCTCTCAAGCCTAGCTTTTTGTTGTTGTTTTTTGTTTTTTTTTTACTAGGCTTAGTAATTACTATTACTCTTCAAACTTTGACAATAAAACCCTTTGAGTATATCTCCCAGGACCCTCTTTCACCATCTTAATTTACTCCACCATAGAGTTCATGGTCTTTCTAGCATCTCAAATTTGGCTATCTTCCAATGAAGTTTATATGCTGAGGCTGTCCTCAAAGACATAACACTTGACATATAGTTACCCAAAATGTTCATCTAACAACTTAACTTCACTCTTTTACCAGGAGACTTTTTCTTTAATTAAATTTATGTTTTCATTACAAAAGTAATATATAAATATATCCTCATTGTAAAAAATTCAACACAAGAAAAACAAATTATTTATTGAAGAGAAATGGCCCAAGATGGCAGTGTAGGAAGACCCTGAGTTCACCTACTCCCACAGATATACCAAATCTACATCTCCATATAGAACAATTCCTCCTGAAGAACTGAAGGCGATTGAACACCTCTGCACAACAGATAGAGGGACCACATAGAAGAAGGGTAAAAGAGAGACTTGTTGGGCGCCTGGATGGCTCAGTTGGTTAGGCGACTGCCTTCGGCTCAGGTCATGATCCTGGAGTCCCTGGATCGAGTCCCGCATCGGGCTCCCTGCTCGGCAGGGAGTCTGCTTCTCCCTCTGGCCCTCCCCCCTCTCATGTGCTCTCTCTCATTCTCTCTCTCTCAAATAAATAAATAAAATCTTTAAAAAAAATTAAAAAAAAAAAGAGAGAGAGACTTGTTAACAATGGGAACACTAACCTCAATGCAGTGTACTGCCTTAGGGAGGGATATCACTGAAGGGTCTGCATGCAGGCTTGCCTGTCTTAGAGTATAGCAAAAAAATCCACAGCAGCTTAAAGGACAACTAGAATATCAGTGAAGAAAATCCATTTACTAAACTTAAAGCATCCACCAAATGGGTGGGGAACTGCTGGAACTCTATCTGGGCTTGGAGATGCCAGTGAGCATCACTTTTTATATTCCCCCTTCACCTTGATAACATGGATGAGAGCAGGGTCCAGGTGCTTTAGTCAACCTGCTATGGCTGCCCCAGAAAGCCCCAGGCCTCTAGTCCACACCAGTTCTAACTGTATCCCCAAGGCGGCCCTTGCATGGCTCACTCCAGGAACCCCCCAACCTGTGCTCAACCCAGCCATCCTGCCAAGGCAACCCCGGCATAGTGCATCCCAGGACCCCATGGCCTACACTCACTCACCTCCAGCGATCCTGCTAGGGCAGACCCAACATGGTGTGCCCTGATATCCCTCTTTGTGTACCTCCTCCAAACCCAGCCATCCTGTTGGAGCAGCCCTAGCATGGAGTGTTTCAGGGTCCCAGCCTATACCCACTGCAGCTCCTGCCATCCAGCTAGGGTGACCCTGGTATGTCATGTCCAGGAACTGTCCTGGCCCATGCCTGCTCTAGTTCTGGCTATCCCATTAAGGTGCCCCAGAACTTCTCAGTCCATACCTATGCCAACTCTAATTGTCCCACCAAGGTAGTCTTGATGCAGCATGCCTCAGGAACCTCCCCCCAGCCTGTGCTGGCTCCAGCTCTAGATGGCCTGCCAAAGCCACCAGGCATATGCAGTCAACACAGGGCATGCTGCTACACAAGGCCACTTTTTCAAAACTGGGATAGCTTTTCCTCTTAATTCATAGAAGCACAGAAAGTAAAAAAAAAAAAATGAGAAGATAGAGAAATATGTTCCAAATGAAAGAATAAGATAAAACCTTGGGAAACAACCTAATGAAATGGAGAGAAGTAATTTATCTGATAAAGAATTCAAAGTAATGGTCATAAAGATGCTCACCAAACTCAGGAGAATAATGGAGGAACACAGTGAGAACTTCAACAGAGTTAGAAAATACAAGAAAAAAAAATCAGTGCTGAAGAATACAATAATTGAAATGAAAAACACACTAGAGAGAATCAATAGCAGATTAGATAATACAGAAGAATGAATCAGCAATCTGGAAGACAGAATAGTGGACATCACCCAATCAGAACAGCAAAAAGGAAAAAGAATAATGAAAGTAATTTAAGGGATCCCTAGGACAACATTAAGCATATTAACATTATATTATAGAGATGTAAGAAGGAGGGCAGGCAAAAAACTTATTTGAAGAAATAATGGTGAAAAACTTCCCTAACCTGAGTTCCTGATGATCTTCCAACAAATGCCCTTTTTGTTTAAGTTAATTACAGCCTGTTTCTCTTGCTGGAAATCAAAAGCATTAACTGATACACCTTTCTTGAATGACCATGCCAACTTTCCTTATTTTCTTCTCCCCAGAGCTTCATCCTTTTGAAGATACTGGCCTATAAATTCACATCTAGTGATATTCTCCCTTTTATTGGTCATTGCTGTTGCATATATGCTGTTGCATATATATTTTTATAACCAGAAAAGCTTTTAAATACCATCTTGTTTGAGTCTCTTATTTTAAAGAAAGGAAACTGAAACCCAGAGAAATGTAGAGTATCCGGGTCTCTAGAATCCTGGTCTCTTGACTTCTAGTCTATACCATTATGTCACTCTATCTTTCTATAGACTCATTGAGAAAGTCCTAATTAAGTAGCTCCAAGATGTTTTTAAAATTTAAGAGTAAGGTTAATTTACTTACCTTTCATTTTGTCTTAGAAGGTAAGAGAAGTTAAGTCTTCTCCCAGAAAATGCATTTTTCCTTTTAAATTTGCAATTCACTTTGTACTTCAGAAAAAAAAAAAGAGAGAATACAGAGAGGGGACCATGGGTGGCTCAGTTGGCTAAGCGCAACCCTGCCTTTGACTCAGGTCATGATCTCAGGGTCCTGAGATCAAGCCCCATGTCGGGCTCCCTGCTCAGCCAGGAGTCTGCATCTCCCTCTCCCTCTGACCCTTCCCACCCATCCCCCCACTCATGCTCTCTCTCTCTCTAATAAATAAAATCTTTTAAAAAAGAATATAAGAAGACACCCAAATGGCCAACAGACACATGAAAAAGTGCTCAACATCGCTCGGCATCAGGGAAATCCAAATCAAACCCTCAATGAGATACCACCTCACACCAGTCAGAATGGCTAAAATCAACAAGTCAGGAAATGACAGATGTTGGCAGGGATGTGGAGAAAGGAGAACCCTCCTACACTGTTGGTGGGAAGGCAAGCTGGTGCAGCCACTCTAGAAAACAGTATGGAGGTTCCTCAAAAAGTTGAAAATAGAGCTACCATACGATCCAGCAATTGCACTACTGGGTATTTACCCCAAAGATACAAAAGTAGGGATCCGAAAGGGTACGTGCACCCCGATGTTTATAGCAGCAATGTCCACAATAGCCAAACTGTTGGAAAGAGCCAAGATGTCCATCGACAGATGAATGGATAAAGAAGAAGTGGTATATATATACAATGGAATATTATGCAGCCATCAAAAGGAATGAGATCTTGCCATTTGCAATGACGTGGATGGAACTGGAGGGTATTATGCTGAGCGAAATAAGTCAAACAGAGAAAGACATGTATCATATGACCTCACTGATATGAGGAATTCTTAATCTCAGGAAACAAACTGAGGGTTGCTGGAGTGGGGGGTGGGGTGGGAGGGATGGGGTGACTGGGTGATAGACACTGGGGAGGGTATGTGCTCTGGTAAGCGCTGTAAATTGTGCAAGACTGTTGAATCTCAGATCTGTACCTCTGAAACAAATAATGCAATATATGTTAAGAAAAAAAATAAGAAGAAGATAGCAGGAGGGGAAGAATGAAGGGGGGGAAATCGGAGGGGTAGATGAACCATGAGAGACGATGGACTCTGAAAAACAAACTGAGGGTTCTAGAGGGGAGGGGGTGGGAGGATGGGTTAGCCTGGTGATGGGTATTAAAGAGGGCACGTTCTGCATGGAGCACTGGGTGTTATGCACAAACAATGAATCATGGAACACTACATCTAAAACTAATGATGTAATGTATGGGGATTAACATAACAATAAAAAAAATTTTTTAAAAACCTTACAAAATAAAAAAATAAAAAAATAAAAAATAAAAAAAAGAATATAGACAAATGAACAATTAGTCATATTCCCACCACTCAAAATTAATAACTATTATCCTTTTGCAATATTTACCTCTGGTCTTTTGTCTTTTTTAAATATATGAGAAATTACATGTAGTTAAAATCTCCTTTAAGGACCACCTCCATTTGTATTGCATTTATTTATCTGCCAAGGGGAAACTACTATCAGAATTTGATACATATCTTTATAATTCTTTTTCCATACATACATATTTTATCTATAACTAATATATAATACTTTGTGTTATTATGTATGTTTTTAAATTTACATAAATGATATGAAGCATATTGTTTTATATCTTCCTAATTTAACTTAGTATTATATATTTGAGATCTATCCACACTGATATAGCTCTAGTTTATTCTTCCTAGTTGATAAATTCTGTCTTATCCTTAAATTCTTAGTTCATTCTCTTTAGTTGCTAAATTCTGTTCCTAGAAATAACCTGAAGCAAAGGTTTTCCACTAAGGCTATTGGGAAGTGAGATCCCAAGATATCAAGAGCGAGGAAAAGGAAAGCAAAAGAGGTGGGGGGGAGGGTAGGAGGAATTTATTTCCTGTCTTTTATGGATCTATATTTGTTCCTGAAAGTGTTATCCCTGTGGCCCTCTGTACAAATATTTCCACATTTTGCCAACTGGACTTCCCTAGCAGATACTGGAGAAGCCAGATCCCATGCCCCATTGCATTCAAATTCATATGAATCCAAAAGTGGTGGCAAAAGCCAGAACTTCCATGAATCCAGTTGGATCATGCCTTGGTATTGATGTTGCTGTAGTTCTTACCTCAGGAGGTGCAGTGGAGGTCATGCCATCCCTTAGCCAGGTTCTCCATTGAGCAAATGGTTGAAAGCCCAGAAGATAGGTGAAGATTAATTGCATCAGATGAAATATATAATTTGGGCCCTATATTCCATCATATAACTACATCACATTTCATTTATACTTATTTTTATTGATAGACATTTTACCACACAGAAGTTTGAAATCTTGATGTACTTATATTTACCAATTTTATACCCTGTGGTAATAAAAATGCTCTGCTAAATTTCCCTCTAATAGTTTTATATTGTTTTAACTTTAAGCCTAATTCACCTGGAATTTATTTTTTGTATTGTTGAAAATGTTCCCATTTAAAAATATAAAAATAACATCACTTGGTACATGTTAAACTTACTTCTATGCCACTCAAGAGTGTATTTGAGATCTTTTCATAATAGTACAAACAATTCCAACTTCATCATTTCACTTGTTGCAAGGTAGTCATATGTATGCCATGGTATATTTAGTCATTCTGTTGTTGAGAAACATTTAGATTTTGTCCATTTTTTTTTCACAACTACAGTGTTACAATGAACAAACATCCTCATATATGCCTGTCTGAGCATGTGCATGAGTATTTATCTATTGTGAAATGGAACTGCTGGCTTATCAGATGCTTACATACATTTATTTATTTGTTTATTTGTTTGTTTATTTGTTTATTTATTTATTTATTGTTTTTATTTAAATTCCAGTTAGTTAACATGCCGTGTAATATTAGTGCTAGATGTACAATTTAGTCATTCAACATTTACATACAATACTCAGTGCTCATCGCAAGTGCACTTCTTAATCCCCACCACCTATTTAACACATCCTCCCACCCACCTACCCTCTGGTGAGCATCAGTTTATTCTCTATATGTTAAGAGCCTATTTCTTAGTTTTCCTCTCTCTTTTTTTCCCCTATGATCATTTGTTTTGTTTCTTAAATTCCACATATGAGTGAAATTATATGGTATTTGTCTTTCTCTGACAGATTTATTTCACTTAGCACAATAGTCTCAGGCTCCAGCTGCATTTTTGCAAATGGCAAGATTTCATTCTTTTTTTATGGCTGAATAATATTCCATGGTATGTATGTATATATGTGTATATATAGAGAGGTGTATATGCATATATGTGCATCACATCTTTATTCACCTATTGATGGACACTTGGGTTGTTTCCATATCTTGGCTATTGTAAATAATGATGCAATAAGCATAGGGGTGCATGTATCTTTTTTGAATGAATGTTTTCACTTTCTTTGCATAAATATAGATATACTACAAAACCATAGTAATCAAAACAGTATAGTACTTGCACAAAAACAGACACACAGATAAAAAAAAAACATAACAGAGATCAGAATTAGACCCACATATATATGGACAATTAATTTATGACAAAGCAGCCAAAAACATACCACGTGGAAAGGACAAGTCTCTTCAATAAATGGTGTTGGGAAAACTAGACAGTCACATACAAAAGAATCAACCTAGACCACTATCTTACACCATACACAAAAATTAACTTGAAATGGATTAAAGACTTGAATGTAAGACCTGAAATCATAAAACTCATAGATGAAAACATAGGTGGTAAGATTCTTGACATCAGTCTTAATATTATTGTGGATCTGATTCTAAAGGCAAGAGAAACAAAAGCAAAAACAAGTGTCATTACATCAAACTAAAAAGCTTCTGTGCTGTAAAAGAAACAATCATCAAAATGAAAAGGCAACCCATTGAATGGGAGATTTTGCAAATCACATAACCAACAAGGGATTAATGTCCAAAATATATAAAGAACTCATAAAATTCTACACCTGAAACTAATATTACACTGTATGTTAACCAACTGGAATTTAAATAAAAGTTTGGAAAAAGAAAAATATAAGCATATAAGCACAAAAAACACCAAAAAAAAAAAACCCTCATACAATTCATCAACATAAAAACCAAACAACTTGATTATAAAATGGGAAGAGGATCAGAATAGACATTTTTCCAAAGAAAACATACAGATGACCAAAGCGTGCATGAAAAGACGTTTCACATTACTTATTAGGTAAATGCAAATCAAAACCACAATGAGGGGCGCCTGGGTGGCTCAGTCAATTAAGTGTCTGCCTTCAGCTCAGGTCATGATCCCAGGGTCCTGGGATCAAGCCCCCCATCGGGCTTCCCTCCTCAGCAAGGAGCCTACTTCTCCCTCTCCCTCTGCCTGCTGCTCTCCCTACCTGTGCTCTCTCTCTCTCTCTGTCAAATAAATAAATAAAATCTTTTTTTTAAAAACCCACAATGAGATACCACCTCACACCAGTTAGTTAGAAGGGCTATTATCAAAGAGACAAGAAATAATAAGTTTTGTAGAGGATGTGGAGAAAAAGGAATCTTCATAAACTGTTAGTGGGAATGTAAGTAGTACAGCTATTATGGGAAACAGTATGGATATTCTTCAAAAAATTAAGATAGAACTACCATATAATCTGGCTATTCCACTTCTGGGTTTTATCCAGAGAATATGAAAAAAGGGATTTGAATAGATATGTGCACCCCTATGTTCGTTGCACTGTTATTTACAATAACCAAGGTATGGAAGCAACCTAAATGTCCATCAAAGGATGAATGGATAGAGAAGATGTCTCTCTCTCTCTCTCTCTCTCTCTCTCTCTCTCTCTCACACACACACACACACACACACATACACACACACACACAACACTGGAATACTGTTCAGGCATAAGAAAGAATGAAATCTTGTCATCTGCAACAACATGGATAGACCTTGAAGATATTATGCTACGTGGAATAAATCAGAGAAAGATAAATACCATATAATTTCACTCATATGTGAAGTCTAAAACAAACAAACAAAACAAAACTCATAGATACAGTAAACAGATTGGTGGTTAGCAGAGTGGAAAGGGATAGGGGTGGGCAAAATGTATGGTGATGGATTGTAACTAGATTTTTAGTGGTGATCACCTTGTAGTGCATACAAATGTCGAATTATAATATTGTACACCTGAAACTTATATAATGTTATATACCAATTTTACCTCAATATAAACAAAAACTTCAGTTCTTCAGAAGACAAATAAGTTTAAAATAAAACTTTAGACAGGGAGAAATTATTCATAATCCACATATCTTATGAAGGACTTGTATCCAGAATATTAAAGAACACTAACAACTCAACATTCATAAATTTTTATAACCACAACCACAAATAGGATATAGAACCTTTGCAACGCCCTAAAAATTTCTTTCGTGCTTCACCTTTTTATTCAGTCTCTCCCTCTAACCTCTGGCAACCACTGGTCTGTTCTCTGTCCCTATTGTTTTTTTCCTTTTCCAGAATGTCATATAAATAGAATAGCTTGACTTTTCACACTTAGCAGTGAGATTCACTTATATTATTCTGTGTGTCAATAGTTTGTTCCTTTTATTGGTGAGTAATATTTTGTTGTATGGATTTACTGAAGTTTGCTTATCCACTCATTCATTGAAGAACATTTGGGTTGTATCTGGCTTTGCCACTTACATCTTTGGTATTTCTTCAGTATCTCTCAGCAATGTTTTGTTTTAGTGCAAATAACTTGCATATTTTTGTTACACTTACCATAGCTCTTTTACATTTGCTGATGCTATTGTAATGGTATTTTTAAAAAATTTATTTCCCAATCTCTTGCTGGAAGTATATAGAAATAAAATAGGTTTTTGTATATTAACCTTGATTCCAGCAACATTGCTTAATTTATTTGTTAAATTTAATAGTTTGTAGGCTCCTTGAATTTTCTATGTACAAAATCATATCATGAGAAAATAATGACACTTGTCTTTCTTCCTTTCCAATCATTAAACATTTTATTTTTTCCATATTACTGTTACACTGGCTAAGATCTGTACCAAACTACTATGTTTATAATTTGAGTTCAACTAACACCTCTAGCCTCAGCCCAACAACACAAGGTCTGTTCTTGTCTTTCCTATTTTTCTATATGTACGTATTAATATCTCTCGCCCACATTGAGAAGCTTTGCTGCCAGTAGCATGGATATATCAGTATATTTACTTATTTGCTCAAATCTACAGTGCACGTGCATACACACAAAGGTTTCAGAATTCCTGGACAAAATAAACACATCAAGTGAAGTTCAAAATTTCATAGCAGTTTTTGTCTTTAGACTGAAGATGTGTACTCAAAGTATTATGCTCAACATTTTTATGAATTAGCTCTTCAGTTTTTTCTTTTGTGTGATTATGGTATCAGTTTAATAAACAGTTAAGTTCAGTTGTTTCTGCTTGGATTTTCTTTTAGTTTATTTACCATTCTTGCCGATTTATTTTATTTCTGGAATATGTAAAACAACACAATTCAAAAAGTCAAAACTATACAAAAATTATCTTCAGAGAAGAGTCACTTTCTTCTCTATCCATTCTACCCAGTTTCTACCCACCTCCTATAGGCAGCCAAATTTCACTAGTTTCTGTTTTTCTTTTTGCAAAACCAAGAATGTATGTGTGTGTATTCTTATTTCCCCTTCTTCCTCACACAAAAGACAGGGCAATATACACACTTGCTTGCACTTTGCTCTAAAAATTTTTTTAAACTTAACTTATCCCAGAAAACAATTTATCCAGGAAATCACTCTTTATAAGTTTATAGGGATTTTTTTGCATTCTTTTTTTATAGCTTCGTAATACTCTATTGTGAGGATGTACTGTATTTTATTGAATCAATTTCCTTTTTATGGGCATTTGGTTGTTTCCAATATTTTACATTTATAATTAATGCCCCAATAAAGAACTGTATTGGGTTTTTTTTTTTTTTTTTGCATCCGAGTAAGTTTCTGGACGTGGAATTGCTGAGTAAAATGCAATTGTAATTTTGTTAAATAATGTGAAATCCCTCACCACACCACAGAAGTTGTATCATTTTGTATTCAGCCCAACCATGTATGGGAGTGACTTTTATGAACAGCCTCTTCAACAATGTTTTATTAAGCCTTTGAACTTTTGCCAATCTGATAGATTGGAAATTATATCCTGGATTGGTTTTAATTTGCATTTCTTTTATTATGAGTAAAATTGAACATCTTTTCATATCTTCAAAGGCCATTCCTATCACTTAAAATTATCTGTTCCTATCTTTTACCTGTTTTTTAAAATTGAGCTTTGGTATTTTTTCCTTCTAATTTACAAGTTCTTCATGTAGTAGAGATACTATAACATATGCTGAAAATATTTTCTCTCAGTTTGTAATTTGTCTTTTGATTATTCTTATGTTGTTCCATGTTGTGCATTAAAAAAATTATGGTTAAATTCATTAATCTTTTCCTTTATTGCATCTGGATTTTGAATCATGGTAGAAAGTATTTTCCCATACTCAGCTTGTATAATTTCACTTTTTTACATAGAATTTCTCATCTGCTGGATTTTATTCTTCTCTATGGTGTGAGGTATGGATCCAATTTTTTCCTTTCCAAATGGTTATCTATTTCTCCCAACACTAATAAAAGGCCCATCTTTGTCCCTAAGATTTGAAATGCCACCTTTATCACATACAAATTTCCATGTGATTTTATCTATTTCTGAACTTTTATTCTATTCCATTGGTCTGTCTCTCCATTACTTTTACATAGGTCATTGCTGGCATGAAAGATTGGTTTCTATATGCCAATATTACAGCTACTTCTTTTCTTCACTCTCTGTTTAGCTGAATTCATTTGTTAATTTTTATCTCTAAGGATTTTTATGTAGATATTTCTGCAAATAATGACATTTTCCCTCTAAGAGTGTTTCATAATCCTTTTCCTCTTCCTTGCCAAACTTTGTACCTTTCATTTCATTTCACTATCATTTCTTAGCTAAGACTCTAGTAATATGTTGAATAAAATACTAATGGCCAGCCTCCTTGTTTGTTTTTTATTTTAATGGCGAGAGTTTTAATGATTCACAGTTAAGTATGATACTTGAGGTAGGTTTCTAGTAAATATCCTTTGTGAAGTTAAGGAAGCTTTAATTAATTTTCTATAATTTTTTAAAATGATGCATATATGTTGACTTTTATTTATTGCTCCCCCCAAATTTATTGATGATTTTATGGCATTTTTTCCTTTGCAATTAGTTAGTATGTAAATTTCATTGTTAGATTTTTCTAGAATTTATCTACCATTTATCATGACAGACTATCCTTTTTCCCCAAATTTATTGATATATTTGACACAATATTTTGTAAGTTTAAGGTGTACAACAGGATAATTTGATATATGTATATATTGTAAAATGATTACCATAATAAGGTTAGTTAACACATCCATTGTCACATATACTTACAATTTTACAATGGGGGGGGAGGGAAGATACTATTTTTTTTTAAATTTTGGTGTCTATTTGCCAATATTTTATTTGGGATTTTCCCATCAAGACAAACCATGAGAGACTCTGGACTACAGGAAACAAACCGAGGGTTACAGAAGGGAAGGGTGTGGGGGGATGGGATAACCAGGTGATGGGTATTAAGGAGGGCACGTGTTGTGATGAGCACTGGGTGTTATAGGCAACTAATGAATCACTGAGCACTACATCAAAAACTGATGATGTACTATATGTTGGCTAATTGAACACAACAAATTAAATAAATAAATAAATAAATAAATAAATAAATAAATAAGTGATATTAGCCTTATAGTTTCTTTCTTTGTGCTATCTTTTTCTCTAGGAACGTAAGATGAGAAAAATAAGTTGGATAGTGTCGGTCTTTTTCAGTGCTCTGGAACAGTTTGTATAAGATAAAAATTATCTGTTTCTTGAGTGTTTGCCCATAATACCACCTGGGCCTCATGTATTTTTTAGGGAATATATGTTTGACTACTGTTTAAATTTCTTCCACACGGGGGCGCCTGGGTGGCTCAGTTGGTTAAGCCACTGCCTTCGGCTCAGGTCATGATCCTGGAGTCCCAGAATCGAGTCCTGCAATCGGGCTCCCTGCTCGGCGGGAAGTCTCCTTCTCCCTCTGACCCTCCCCCTTCTCATGCTCTCTCTATCTCATTCTCTCTCAAATAAATAAATAAAATCTTAAAAAAAAAAATTTCTTCCGTACATATTGGTCTATTCACATTTTCTATATCTTTTGGAACAATTTGGGTCATCTTATTTACATTTCCATTTTATCTAGGTTTTCAGATTAACTTATATAAAGTAATATGTAGTATTTTATAATTTTATAATTTCATTGTTTATAGTTTTTCTCTTTTGGTTTGTGGTTTATATTATTTGTGTCTTCTCTTTTATTTTTCTTGATCATACTTCTTAAAATTCAATTCATTTCATTTAGGATTTATGCATCTATGTTCTCAAGTGTATAGAAGACTTGCTCACAGTATATGAAGATTCTGAAAGAAGAAACTCACAGGGCTCATAGAGAGGTAGCATAGAATGGATAAGCAAAAACAGTTAGGGATGTCCCCCAGAGATAGAGGGGATCATTTAGGATTAGTCAGGGGGTGCGCAAAATAAAAATAAGGGACAGTGAGTCAGGAATTTGAAGACAAGATAAATTCTCAAAAACTGTGAAAGATCACTAATTGATAATAACTTAATGTCAGAGAAGATACAGGGCCACACAAAAGGCAGGTTCTGTTTCTCAGGGAACAGAGAAGGACAGTGAAGAACATGAGCTACATAAAAGGCATTGCCAGGAGAAGTAGGGGTGGGTGGTGGGAAGGCAGAAAGCCTGGAGATTTGTAAATTAATGGATAAATTGATGGAGGGCAGGGTGGAAGTGGCAGGATGTCAGGGAGAGAATGTAAAATGTGCATGCAGAAGGAGGTAAGCAGGGCGCCTGGGTGGCTCAGTTGGTTAAGCGACTGCCTTCGGCTCAGGTCATGATCCTGGAGCCCTGGGATCGAGTCCCACATCGGGCTTCCCTTGCTCTGCGGGGAGCCTGCTTCTCTCTCTGCCTCTGCCTGCCACTCCCCCTGCTTGTGCTCTCTCTCTGTCAAATAAAGAAATAAAATCTTTAAAAAAAAAAAAAAAAAAGGAGGTAAGCAATGAGGATTTTGCCAGTGCTCTCCCAGAATATGAAAACCGGACGTTAGCACCACCATAAACTTGTATTTTTTTCCATAGCCAGAATGAAATAAATGTTTTGGAGGTGTGGGAGAATAATATTAAAAATTACCCTTTAGTAAAGAATTAACACTGTTCGAAGGTTTTACATATATGACTCACACTGTCCTCACAGTAACTTTATAGTGTAGGTACCATATAACCATATGTTATAAATTAGTAAAACAAGGGGCACCTAGCTGGCTTAGTCAGTGGAGCATGAAGCTCTTGATCTTGGGATTGTGGGTTCAAGCTCCACGTTGAGCATGGAGCTTGCTTTAAAAAAAAAAAAAAAGAATGAAAAAAATTAGTAAAATGGAGTTTTAGGGAAATTAAGTAATTTACCCAAGGTCATCAGCTAGTAAAGTTGACAGAGCTGGGATTTAAGCCTATTAGACTCTGTTTTACCCTATAACCCATGTGCTATACACAGGGCCGCTTCTGCTCCTTCTTTGATTTTTTTCTATGAGCCCTCTTACGTGCTCATTTTTCACTCTGTAATTTGACAGAAATGTCTGAGTCATTTTGTAAAATCCAAAGAATATGAAGAAAGCAGTGAACTCTTGACACAGTAACTTATTTTGGTATAGGTTTCTGGTATAGTGTTTCTATGATCTATGGAGGGGACTCCCGATTTGCCATATTATTTGTTCTGTTCAGACCCCATACAGCTTCAATAAATGGGCAGTAAGAATGTGTGCCATTGGGTGGCAAGTGTCACTGATGAAAAAGGGCCATGTAGGTCTATTGTGGTTATGACTAATTCCTGATTTCTGATTCTTTACTGTAGATTTATACGGGTCGTTGTGCATTAAGTATGATTTAGAAGGCTTGGGTAATATAGAAATGGGATAAAAATGCTTTTGAAATTAATCTTATTCAAATACCTTTTCAACAGATTAGGATTCTCGCACAGGAAATTTCCCATTGCATTCTCATTCATCAAACTAGAGAATTTCCATTTCAAGTAGTTGCCACTCTCTGCACAGAAAGGATGTGTGCAGCTGGAGAGTCAGGCCTTTAGTATTTAACTGTGAGGAAAAGCCCAGTATTACATTCAGGACATGGTATCCATGGCAACTTGCCCAGCAGCTTTTTAACTTTTTAACCTATCAAAAGATGATTTCTTTAGTTTTCTTTTAATTTTTCTTCCTCTGCGCTTTTGGTCTCTAGTCATAATCGTTCCCAGTTCACATGGCATTATTTCTCCCTACACAATAAAAGCGTTGAATGATTATATTAGATTGTCACTAAGTATTTTTCATCAAAGGTAAATACATAAATCTTCATAATCCTGACTCCACTAATTAATGAACTTTAAGCAAGCCTGAACCAAATCTCATCTCTGTACTAAAGGAAAAAAGTTTGCTAAGCAGATACAATTGAGGTGTGAATTTTAAATCGTATTCATATGCATACGACTGCTCAGGGATGGGAGGTTGTAATTAATTTATTTTCCTGGTTAACCGAAAGGTAAGCAGAAAACCTGTATATTTCAACCCGTGTTACAAACTTCCTCTGAAAGGTGCTAGTTTACTTGCCTGCTTTAGCAATACAGTCTCCCGAAGATAACTGGCTCTTTCTTCGAGGCCAGAGGATCCTGCAGTCCCCGAGGCTCATGACTCTGGAAGTCAGTGATCTTTGTTTGGAACCCCATATGAGGCTGCAGAGACTGGAGGACGTAGAAGAGAGGGTTCAGTGTGTGCTGATGCCAAAACATACTCTGAAAGTTTCTTTCGTGTTGAAAATAAATCCCCGATATCAGATTTTTTACCTGAGGCAAAAGGTTGTTAATAGCACAGACTCTGGAGTCAGCTTATGTGGATTCAAATCTGGGCTCTAACTCTCTACTAACTGTATGATTTTGAGAAAGACACTTAATCTCCCTAAGTCTCAGTGTCCTCATCAGGAAAATGGGGACAGCCATCGAACCTACTTTAAAGTAACCTAGCACCCAGAAAGTAATTGTGAGAAATAAGTGTGACCATCCATGTAAACTGCTTAGATCAGTGCTTGCCAGCTACATAGGAAGTACTCAATAAACATTAGCTATTGTGATTTCTCCAAAAGATGAAGAAGTGTCCAGGTAGAATCTGCTCCATTGAAAAACCGGGAGATGGGTATTGAGGAGGGCACATGTGGTGATGAGCACTGGGTTTTATATGCAGCTAATGAATCGTTGAACACTGCGTCGAAAACTTATGATGCACTATATGGTGGCTAACTGAACATTAAAAAAGTAAAATAAAAGCATGCTTGATGCAAACAAAAAGAAAAAAGGAAAAACTCACGGCTCGGTTCAAGGCAATTGCAATTGTACTAAACAATACATTCTGACCTCTGTGTGGCAAGCGGGTCTTGTATCAGGCAAAATGGTCCTAACATAGTTGGGGTAACTGTTTGCACTTGAAAGTAATAAAAATGCATGGCTTTAAAAATATTGTGTATTTCAGATTTTCCACTACTTCAGCTTAGCCCTGCCTCCAGTGACTCACAATAGTGAGATTATACTGGGCATTGATTTAGACGTCTGTACGTGCGCCTTCGAATGTGTGCCAACCCTGAAAACAATTCAAAAAGAAAAAAAGTAGGTTTTTTTATTCCCTTTGTCTAATTATCCCTTTACCTTTTTTTTTTGCCTTCTATCACCTGAGACACATGCTCGTTTCCTTAGAAATATATTTCCTAAAGGCTTCGATTATTTGAATAAAATAAAGCTAAAGATGTACGTGCCAACATGATCGTTTTGCACTTGCACAGTTAGGCTGGGTAGTGAATCTAGTAGAAAAAGTACTATCACTTGAAAAATCACTGGAAAAAGTGATGAGAATTTATTTTAGTGTGGGGACTGCAGAGGCTTGAGAGAAAATTCTAGCTTTGAAACACTAGGATTTGAGGAGATTTGTGTCTCATTCTGTTCCAATCCACCCTTAGGTGGGGTTTCTATGGAATCAGACTAACTCATTTACGCTCTGTCTTTCACACTTAACCGTTAATCCAGTCTCTCACTTCAACCCCTGCCTCACCTACCACCTATGGCTTTCCCTACTCTTTCTCCCCTAACTGTCCTCTGTGTCTAACTAAAATTTTTGAGGGCTTACAAAATGTGTGCTTTTCTGGATGTGGTCCCTTTGTCCCTTTGTTTCTGCCCGAGAGCGTGCACGTGTCTTCAGAGTTGCTAAGGTCTCTGTTTACCACTGTGTGTGCATGGGTGAGTGGCTGTGTGTGTCTTCCATTGAAGAATAGGGGTTTGGGTGTAATAGGCTGCCTATACCCTGTAAATGGTCCTTAAACAGAAGTGTAAGAACATCCTTAATCCTTTGTTGCCTTCCTTCTCAGTGCTACCTTAAATTTCCTGGCAGGATTCCCACATAAGGAGGCCCTGACTCTGAGAGAAGGGTTTTTCCCTCTCTTGTGTTTCGTCCTTTTTGTCTGTTTTGAGAGAAGTGGCCCCTGGTAACTCGCCCTTGAACTCCCCCTTTTCCTACCCATTTCCCTCCTCCCTTTCCTAGGCTGTGCCAAAATCTCCACAGCAACATCTAAAGGGAAAGGGGGTGGTGCGGGGAGTGGGGGGGATACAACCAATCATTGGTTTGGGAAAAATATACAAGTTAATGAAATGTTGGCTCAGATATTGTTCCTGGATCTGTGGATGAATGTGAGTCTTCTGTGTACTAAATGGACAGATTAGCAGTATCAAGCAATAGTATATTGATAAGAGACCCTTTGATTAAGAAGCAAAAATGCTACCCAACTTAAAGCGTGCTTTAAACATTTCAGAGCCCCAAGTTTGTTTGATTATACTGAAATCTCTCCCAAGGGTGTATTAAAATTGAACAGAACACAGATTCCTCCAACAGGCAAGCTTACCTTTCAGTAACCTGCCATGAATTCCGATCACCCTGTGGAGCCACACAGAAGACTCTTTCTTCCAACAGAGACCTTTCCCTTAATTATTTGACTAAGAAGATGGAGATCCGGATTTTAGTCTCATTTCTGCCACTGACCTATTGAGTGACCTCAGATATGTTGCTTAGTACCTCTGTCTCAGCTTTTCCACCTATAAAGGAAAACACTCCCTATTTGCTCCTTCTGCATACATTCACTTAATAAGTAGGAAATATGGGGGAAAGTATGTGACTTACTTTGGACAGAATATTTTAGACTTTTGTGAGGATACCATCTAGCAAATCTGAAATGGTTGTCTCCTCAAGTAATTGGCTTCCAGTGGCTTAACATAATGAAGGTGCCTCAAAAACATTAATTAGGGAAAAATAACTCTGCTTAATAGATTTATTTGCCATCCATATATCTTCTTTGTCGAAGTGTCTGTTTAAAACTTTTGCTAATAGGATCAGTCCTACTCTTTAAAAATAAGCTTTATTTTGGACAGTAATTGACATGAAATATACCTCATCTGTTTAAAGTGTTTAATTTGATAAGTTTTGACATATGTATACACCCACAAAACAATCAGCACAATCAAGATAATGAGCATGTTTCCTCGTGCCCCTTTGTAATCCTTCCCTCATGCCCTTCCCCAGTTTTCCCCATCCCCGGGCAACAACTGATCTGCTTTATGCCATGACAGATTAGTTTGCATTTTCTAGAATTTGCTGTAAATGAAATCATAGAGTATGTACTCTTTTTCTGGCTGGCTTCTTTCACTTGGCATAATTTCTTTTTAAGATTCATCCAAGTTGTTACGTGTGTCAGTAGGTTATTCCTTTTCATTACTGAGTAGCATTCAGTTGTATAATTATACCACAGTTTATCTGTTTATCTGCTATTTGGAGCTATTACAAATAATGCTGCTATGAACATTCATGTATAAGTTTTTGTGTAGACATATGCTTTTATTTCTCTTGGCGTAGATACCTAGGACTAGACTGGCTGGGTCATATGGCGGGTGTATATTTATCTTTAGAAGAAGCTGCCAAACTAGTTTCCAAAGTGGTTGTACCATTTTACATTCCCACCATCAATGTATGAAAATTTCAGCTGCTCCACTTGGTTACCAACACTTGGTATAGTCAATGTTTTTAATTTTAGCCAGTTTAGTACATGCATAGTGGCATTGCACTGTGGTTTTAATTTCTATCTCCCTGATGACTAATGATATTGGGCATTTTTCATGGGCTTACTTGTCATCATCCATATATCTCCTGTGGCAAAGTGTCTGTTTAAATCTTCTGTCCATTTCATTTATTTGGTTGTTTGTTTTCTTACTGCGTTTTGACAGTTCTTTATGTATTTTAGATATAAATCATTTATCAGATATGTGATTTGCAAATATTTTCTCCTTGGTCCTTGGCTTGTCCTTCCATTCTTCTAAGGGTATTTTTGAAGAGCAGAAGTTCTTAATTTGGATGAATGCCAGTATTTTCTCTTTTCTCTTGTGGATTATGCTTTTGGTGTTGTATCTAAAAATTCTTTGTTACACCTATCCTAGAATCCTTGATTTGAAAGGGTTCCCTAGAGATCTTCAGGGGTATTACTTGTCCTACCAGATGTTCTTAACCTAGAGCCCATGAACACAGTAGTGTGCTATTAAATATCTAATAGTTGGCTCTGCTGGTTAAAAGCCCTGGTTTGTAGCATTTGCTGGTTTCCATGTCTAATTTCAAGTTTCAAGCCTGATGTCACCAAATATGGAGTTGGAAAAAGATGGCATGGTAATATGCTGTTATATAGTAATTTGCCACACAGATAAAATAGATATAAATAAATAACCTTAAGAACATAGACTCAGATATTGTTCCTGGATCTGTGGATGAATGTGAGAACTAATAGAACACAGTGAAATAATTAAGAAGTGATGAGGTTTGAGTGTTTATTTACTTTTCTTAATATGATTTATTGAATTGTAAACTTGTATAACTTACTGATTAACAATAGCTGCATTTAGCAAACAGCCAAACTGCCTGAAAATTCAACAATAATTTCTTGCAAGCCACTTCATGTTATCTCCAACACACCATTATGTAGATTTCTTGTGGAGCGTGTAAGGGGTCCATGATTAGAATTTAGGCTTTTTTTTTTTAAACTTTTAAGAAAAATTACATCTTTATTTTCATTAACCTCTAAGTGAATGTCTGCATTTCCTTTGATTGTGAATATACTTTGAAATTATAGGTAGGCCCACCATTAGATCTTGTATTTAAAACCACATAGGGGCATCTGGGTGACTCAGTTGGTTAAGCGTCTGCTTTCGGCTCGAAACATGATCCCAGGACGCTGGGGTCGGGCTCCCTGCTCAGCAGGAGTCTGCTCCTCCTTCTCTCTCTGCCCCTCCCCCTGCTTGTGTTCTCTCTCTTTCTCTCTTTTGCTCACTCTCTCAAATAAATAAAATCTTTTAAAAACCATATAAAATACATATATTGTCATATGTGTGTTTTAAAAATTTTGATAACTAAATTTTGCTTAACAGGTTTTCTTTGTAATCCTATGGATTTTATTTCATGCATTTAAAAAGGGCTTTATAGGCTTTACCATATACTAAAGGGGTCCATGGCACATACACACAAAAAAATGTTAGGAACTCTTGCAAGGGATTTCAGGTAAATGTGTAGCATTCCTGTTTATAAATAGCTTCCAGGATGGACAAGCTACAGTCTCCTTGCTTAGATCATTATCAGAAATGTCTACCTTCTTGTTACTTATGTCTTATGTTATAAGGAGTTTTGGAGTCATGTGGATGTAAGTCCAAGTCCCACTTCTGTTGTTTATTGGTTACCTGATTTAAAGAAACTTAATTTGGCTCTCTGTGTCTCATTTTTTTCAACTGAAAAATGGGGTAATAATGCATGCTTGCTTCAAAGGGCTTTACGATGAGGATAAAATGAGTGCCTGGCATGCATTAGGTGTTCAATAAATATTTGCTTCTTTTCATTTCAGTGGAAGAGGGGAATCGCTGATACATTCCAGAGTGTCTACTGCCTAATTCATCATATCATAATTATAAACATATTTTCCCCCCAGGGTGAGGATGTCTCTAAGTCTGAAGAGAAAAGGATACTCTTTCCTGCTTTTAGTACTGATCACTGGAGCCTAGAGGAGTCAGCTGTTTTATGTTCACCTCAACTCAAAGCTAGGGACCAGGAGGATTTCTGGGGAGAGGAGGCTGGATTCTGGATCTCCAGCTTTGAATGCTATGCTAATTTAATGTGGTTTTGACTCTAGGGTCTTACTGACTCTAGTCAAGATTCTGAGTGCCGGGACCCCTGGGTGGCTCAGTCGGTTAAGCATCTGCCTTCGGCTCAGGTCATGATCCCAGGGCCCTGGGATTGAGTCCCATATCAGGCTCCCTGCTCAGCAGGGAGTACTTCTCCCTCTGCCTACAGCTCTCCTTGCTTGTGCTCTCCCTCTCTCTCTCTCTCTCTCTGGCAAATAAATAAAATCTTAAAAAAAAAAAAAGATTCTGAGTGTCAAACATTACCTCACTCAAATACACAGTCACCTCTTTAAGCCCTGAGGGCAGGCCACAGCTTCCCGGACACTGATGTAGCGGCTTTCCATCTGCTTCAGTCTGTGGACCTCTTCCAGTGGTAAAACCTCAGTGGATCACCTGCACCTCCAACTCTCCCTGGCCACAAGCAAGAAACAAAAAACAAAACCCCCCAAAACAAAACCAAAACTCCTTAAAACTAATGGGAAGCCTGGCGCCACTTTAAAAGAGACACCAATGAGATGATGTCTGGTTTAAATATCATAAGTGAATTATGTGTTCACGCCAGAAACCAAAGTAGAGGCCTTGTCATACTGCAAATGTCAACACTACAAGAGATCAGTCGATGGACCTACTCAGGATAACCTTTGGAGACCCTGGCAGTCCCATTTGGATGCTCCATTTTGGGAAGTGTTGCTTTCCAAGAGTACTTCATGCTTATTTGATCATAGAGTAAATTAACTTATAATTTTCTTCTCTTCATTTTTTGGTAGAGAGACAACAGGAAATAGTGGAAAGAGTACTGAATGTTCAATCAGACAGATCTGAACTTGAACCTTTTCTGTGCTAATAACTAGTTGTGGTTAACTTCAACAAGTTTCCTCAACCTCTGTGAGCTTCAGTTGTGTCCTCTGCATAATGAATATATCTATTCCATAAAATAGTTGTGAAGATTACTAAAATAATGTATTTTATGTGGCTAGGACATACCACATAGCTAGCTCTCGAATTCATTTATTTTCTTCCTCTTCTTAGGCCACAAAACTAAAATAGAATAAACCAAGATGAAGCCAACACTGTACCAGTGTCACATTTATAAATTTTAGAGGAAGAATTTGTCCAATAATTGGGTCTCTAGGCTCTTTTATTGCATTAATCCCTTCCATTTTGAGCCTGGACTTCATAGTACTTCACTGAAACCTCTGTCTTGATGAACAATTTCCATGTTCTCCACTTCTTGTTTTTCTGACATAACTACTTTGCTAAACTTTAGTTTTGGATCATTCCAAATACCTGCTTCTCAACTTCTACAACCAGTAATACTGAGTCTGCTAGAGGAAACCGCACAGCTTTGCAAGTTGGCGTTGCCGCAAATTTGTGTTCTCCAGTTTGACTTCTGGTCACTACCTTTGTTCAAACCTTATAGTGACAATTCCAAAACTTCCTTCCCCACGGTCTCCCCACTCTCTTCAGAAGCTTATTTTAACTCTTATTTCACAGAGAAAATTGAGCTTATTATGGATGGACTCTTTAAATTTCCCACACCTAAAAATTATCTTTATGTGTGTCCACTCTCATTTCCTTCCCTCTGGTCTCAGAAGGAAGTTTTCCTTCTCCTGTTCAAGTTTAATATCTCCACCTGGCTTTGTTGCCTATCTCTTAATATTTCAAGAACTTCATTGTATCAGCTGTTCTCTCTCTTCTTTGTATCTTTAATATATCTTATCCCTTTCTTTTTTTTTTAAGATTTTATTTATTGTGCTCGCTTCGGCAGCACATATACTAAAATTGGAAAGATTTTATTTATTTATTCATGAGAGACACAGAGAGAGGCAGAGGGAGAAGCAGGCTCCCAAGGAGCAGAGAGCCCGATGCGGGACTCGATCCCAGGACCCCGGGATCATGACCTGAGCCGAAGGCAGACGCCTAACCATCTGAGCCACCCAGGCGCCCCCCCTTTCTATCAACATAGAAACAAGTCCAAGTGCTGTCATGCTGAAAATTCAGTAACCCTCTCTGGACTCTGCATCTCCCTCAATTTCTACCCTCTCTCTCCCCTTTTCTTCTTTCACAAGCTTCTTGAAAAGTGATCCACACCACTCTTTCCAATTCCTTCCTAATTTCCCATTTTTCTCTTCAGATCATTATAAACTAGTATTTAGCCCTAAATCTCCATTGAAACTGCTCTTGTAAAGGACACTAGGGATCTCCTAATAGCCAGAGCCAATAGACTCTTTTCTGATTCTCATATTACTTGATCACTCCAGGTGAATTTGGCATTGTTTTAAGATGCCCTGCTTGAAACTCTGTCCTGCTTTGACTCCTGGGAAATTATTTTTAATCCTACCTCTCAGGCTCCTTTGTTGGCTTCTCTTCTTTGGTCTATTGTCTTAATGGTAGTTTTTTTCTAAAGCATCCTCCTTGCTCTCTTGTCTTCTTAATCTATGTAATATATCGTCATGGTTGTAACTACCATCCATTAGACGGTTAAATCACCATAACCAGCTAGCCCTCCCACTGTGTTTCAGCTCCCTTTTGGTCTTCTCCACTTGGATGTTCCACAGATACCTCAAAGGTAACTCCAAGGTTAAGAAATGAAACTCATCTTACATCTGAAACTAATGATGTACTATATGTTGGCTAATTGAATTTAAATTTAAAAAAAAAAAGAAATGAACTCATCTTACCCCTAGACTTTTTTCAACTCCTATATTTCTTATCTCAGAGAATGATAATACTAACCAAACCATAAACCTAGGTTTTGTCTTAGATGTTTCTGTCTTCTCACTTTCCATCCACATTGTGCCAATCATAGGCTTGTTTTCCCTTGGATCCATTCTTCACCTTTCTTTGCGCTGCTATTTTTGCAGAGGGGTTGGTCCTGCAGGTTGCGATTCCCAAGTTTCCATGTTAGGAGGCTTTAATTGGTTTCGGCCAATAGGAAACACTAATAGGAAATTGCAGGATAGGAGAAAAGGAGAATCCAGTGTTTCTTGGCAGCAGCTGCGTCTTCTCCATGTCTTCAGCTAACATTAGACAAGCTTCCATCATACCCAGCTTCCATGGGGTGACCTCTGCTCTTGGTGTCTAGTAAAAACTTCCCTTCCTGTTGTCCTTTCAGCCTTGGGAGTGGTAGGGGCTTCCTGCTGTTGCTAGTCTTTGTATATCTTCAACATACCCCATATGTTAAGGACGGCACATGATGTGATGAACACTGGGTGTTATACACAACGAATGAATCCTTGAACATTACATCAAAAACTAATGATGTATAATATGTTGGCTAATTGAATTTAAATTAAAAAACACACCCCATGTGTCATCTCAGTTCTTCCATCATCGATGTAACCTATTATTGTATATAATTCCTTTTGTGTTACTTAGAGGGGTTTCTATCTTCCTGTTTGGACCATGGATTAATGCACCCATTCACCAAGCATTATAAATGCTGTTTCCTTAACATCTTTCATATCTGTCTGTACTTTTCAGTCTCACTGCTACTGCCCTAGTTCGGGCTTTACTACAGTACTCTCCTAACTAGCTCCTCTTTTATCTATCTTCCATGCTGCACACAGATTGATCTTCCTTAACAATAAATGTAATAATTTTACTCCACTGCCTAAAACCCTTCAATAATGCTCACATAGACATTATTCCCAATTATCTGTCATTTTGTACATCACCCTCACAATTTTTTGCTGTATTTGTGTACCATCTATACTATTACTTAGGTAATATTTTATCTAAATATATTCACTGAAAAAAGTTTTAGCTTTTTGTCTTGAGCAAACCTTGGGTTTGAAGGTTTATTTTTTTTTCCTAATACACTTTAAAATAAATGCCAAATGATTAAAAATATACCATATACCGTTCCTCATATATATAGCACACTTTGGGGCACAGTGGTCTATGAGATCAAGCCAAAAATTTTTACTGGTATTTATAAGGTCTTTCATGATCTGGCTTTTGAACCTTACTTTCCCATCTTCCCCTCTGTCCTAGCCACCGCCTCTGCCTTTAGTTCAAATTGATCACCTACTCTTTCATGACGCCCTCTATGCCATATGTAGACATATTTTGTGCACTTACCTATTTACAAGTCTTTTTGTCTCTAGTAAACTAGCTTAAGAAAATCATTCCTGATTGGTGTCCATAATATATATATATATGCCTGTATTATTCTGGATACTAGATGATAGTGGTCCATTCTTTTTTTTTTAAAGATTTTATTTATTTATTTGAGAGAGAGAATGAGATAGAGAGAGCATGAGAGGGGGGAGGGTCAGAGGGAGAAGCAGACTCCCCGCCGAGCAGGGAGCCCGATGCGGGACTCGATCCTGGGACTCCAGGATCATGACCTGAGCCGAAGGCAGCCGCTCAACCAACTGAGCCACCCAGGCGCCCCATAGTGGTCCATTCTTTCCAAACATGTAACCTCTCCTTAAACCAGAATAACATCATTTTTTTTTTTTTACTGAAAAAGTGTTATTTATTTATTATCAAGACCAGACTGAGTCATCACTGTAAAGTAATTCTTTTCAGCTTCATTTAACATATGGGCTCACCTTGGTAAAATTTGTTAAATTGCCAAACATAGAAACTGAACTAGAGCACAGAAATTATAGTTTGCATCCACATTACTTTCAATACTTATTTTGGTTTTCAAAGTGTAATAAAGGCACCCAAAGAGGAGAGAAAAAGCTATGCTTCTTTTTTTCCCTATGCAGCAGTACAGCTTGAACTGACTTCTGACTTTTTGATTTTCTGCTGAGGGCAAGGCTCAAAGTAAAGAAGAAAAAGGGCAGTTACAAGTTTTTACAAGCAGCAGCACAGACTCATAGAGCTAGATGGTACCTTAGAGATCATCTAGTCCAACCTCTTCATTTTACAGATAGGGAGTGAATTAGGCCAAGAGAAAGGGAAATTCCAGACTAAGCAAGGGTTTGTGTGTGTGTGTGTGTGTGTGCAGAAATGGAAGAAATACTCCCGTTTTTGAGCTATCTTATTTATTAGCACAGAGTTCACATATACAATCCCTTTGACTGCTTGTTTGTGCCAGGAAGGGGAGATCAACACACAGGCCTGGGATCACTCACAACCCCCACAGAAGATTGCAGTGACCTGTGCCCACATTTATATTCACATAGATGAGACTCAGAGACTCTATGGATCCTCAGCTAGTCATATTCTGCCAAGGTAGCCTGCTGGAACCAAAGTCTTTCTAGAGCTCAGCTCACTGACAGTCACATCAATTATGCTTTTTTCTTTTCTTTTCTTTTCTTTTTTACACCAAATACGCTCTTTAGTCATGATCAGTTTTTCTTCAAATAAACCTAGAGTAGTCTGGAGAAATCCCTGTTTCACAGATGGGAAATTAGAGCCTGGGAATAGAAAGATTGCTCAGAAAGACAAAAGCAGCACTAGGACTAGGATTGAAATTGCCAACATTGGTAGTTCTAGATGCCAGAACTATATATCTAGAGGCTTTATTTCACACATTTGATATAATTCTGTTTTTTTTAAATTGACCTCTGCTTTGTTCATTTGGTTCCTGATTTGGGGTACAGTCTTTTTTTTTTAAGATTTTATTTATTTATTTGACAGAAAGAGAGAGCAAGCGAGAGAGCAAGCACAAGCAAGGGGAGTGGAAGAGGGAGAAGCAGGGAGCCCGATGCAGGCTCGATCCCAGGCCCCTGGGATCTTGACCAGAGCCGAAGGCAGACGCTTAACCGATTGAGCCACCCAGGTGCCCCAGGGTCCAGTCTTAATGAAAAAAAAACCCAGAAACATCAGGAAGAAACTAAGGCTATATAATGAGCCAACAGACTACTCTCAGATTCAGTGACTGATTATCATATTAGAAGATAATACCTCTTCCCCTTGTTCCCCACTCTCTATTTCCCTACTCATTAGACAAGGATAAGAAAGGAAGTGAAACACAAATCTCTACATTTACTTAATTGTCAAGAGCTCTGATAAAACTTGTGATTAGGAAAGAGGTTGAAATTAATGGATAAAAATGAACTGTAGGACTTACCTGTAGAATTACACTTAATCCATACTTTGCCTGTTCCCGATGACCCTGGTTAATTAAGAATTGACTGCACTGCACAATGTTCTTTTCTGTCAGAGGTGTCTATCATGAGAGGGTATTATGTTACCTTTCTGTATTTATCAGCCAAGAAAACATTTCTCTGAGGAAAACATTCAGTACAATGGGAGATAAGTACTAATAGAGTAGTAGGAAGACCAATCTTATTTTTAAAATATCTTCAGTGACTGAGTTTTGGAAAATAAAATAAATATCAGTATGCACTTAGAATGACATCCATATGGGCAATTTTTCTGCCAGATATAAAATGAAAGTAGGAATGGGTAACTTTACATATAGAAATCCGGTTGGTGTACTTGAGCTGTCTACAAGTTATTTTTTTGGAGAAGTAGCTGAAAAATGCCCAGTATCTTTTCAGAAGTGCACTAAGTAGATACCAGAATGGGAGTTCTCAAGGTATCCCGCTGACCTGCCTCTACAAACAGAAACTAGAAACTAGTGTTGATTTCCATTAGCAGGCTCCTTTAGCTCAGAGACCCATTTTCTCGCCTCATTGGCAACTCACTTTTGAAGGACTGGGTTTTTCTAATAAGCATCTCATTTGGAGTTTGTTTGCGAAGGTATGGCTAGACTTTCAAGTTTATTTTCTTAAGCTACTGCATTATTTCTCACCTCTCATGCCTAAAAAATAAATTTGTGAGAAGATAAGTATTTCGAAGGGCAGCCAAAGACTTACGTGACTCTGATTCAGGGGGAAGGGTAAGTGGACTGATGTTTTTAACCATGTTAAAGAAATTTTGAATGAAGACAGGTGGTAATCATGTACTGGAAAATGTGTTAGTAAAAGAGACAACCAAGCAGTGACATCTAGAAACGAAGTCATGTGTTATAGGACAAAGTCATATGTTATAGCAGAGGAAAAATTAAATCTGAAAATTAAAGAAAAAATTTAATATCCAACTAAAAGAGCAAAAGACTTTTTCTTAGTAAAGAAACAATGATAATGGTTCAAGAATCACTTAAAATTGTGGAGTGCAATCAGCAATGCCATGGGGTGCCACTGGGTGCCAGTGGTAGGCCTCAGACTTGGGTAGAAGAAGAGAAAAGAGCAAACAAGTGAGGCTGTTGAAAATGAAGATGAAAAAGAAGGAAGGCGAAGAGAAATACATAAGGAAGGAATAGCCAGCAACAATTCTGATTATCATCCTATAATAGCAAGACGATGAATTATTCCCGAGAGTTTTAAATATAAAGAATGAAGTAAAAGCATTATTTGATTTTTTTTAAAAAAGTTCAGATTTCAGATATTCTGAGGAAAACCCTCACCCATGAAATGGTGAACATGCATTGATTGTCACTGTTTTCATTCCTTTTAGTGACTATGGTTATATAACAGATTAAAGTTAGTTTCAGAATAGTTTGGTAGGTATAGGAACACCCGGCTGATTCAGTCAGAAGGGTATGTGGCTCTTGATTTCAGAGTCATGAGTTTAAGTCCCACATTGGGTGTAAAGATTACTAAAAATAAATAAATAAATAAACTTTTAAAAAAAGAGAATAGTTTGGTAGCTATAAAAACTGTTCTTTTTAACAGTTTGTCCACAGCCTGCCTTAGTGGCCCTCAATACCAACATTTTTATGGTTCTGAGGATGGCATTCTGGTTTCCCATTTTTAAAAATCTGGGCATTAGTATGTTGTATAAGACTCTTCAGTAAGACTAATAAATACTTAATAAGACTAATAAATACATGAATAGATAAAAAAAAACAAATCCTTTACATAAAATGGCTAATAGGAGTTATCTTAAACAGTTCAAAGTTAGTCAGCTTGCTCCCAAAGATTTACATGCTAAGGTACATTCTTTTCCCAAGGCCTAAGAAAAACATGGCGTCCTTCTAAACATTGATGGTGGCACAGCATATGCCATTCTCATTATCTTGCTTGTCACATGGAGAGCTCACTGCTCTTCAGCATCAATCATTTTTCAGTGACTGAAACAGAATTATAATAGTCCGGCAAGGGCACTGTTACATTAGTTGTAGAGCTGTGCTACCTTAACAAGACAATTTTAAAGAATTCATAGATAACATGTGGTAGAGTATATAGAGTAGGTTCTCTCTATAGAGTCTATTGTCAAATCCTTCAAAGATGCTCCTTTTTAAAACCTTAGAAAATTATAGCACAGTGATAGAGTTAAATACATGGTTAAAAAATCAAATAGCACAGAGGGCTTATATGGGGCAAAAGGCAATCCTCCCTTGCCCACCTTCAACCTTGCTCCCCAATGGCAATCACTTTTAACCTTTTCAAATATTTAAAATTTTTCTCATATAATCTCCCTATCTCTTAAGTAATGTGTTTATGTTGCTGTTTCTTTTTTTTTTTTAAGATTTTTATTTATTTATTCATGAGAGACAGAGAGAGAGAGAGGCAGAGGGAGATGCAGGCTCCCAAGGAGCAGAGAGCCCAATGCGGGACTCGATCCCAGGACCCTGGGATCATGACCTGAGCCGAAGGCAAACACTTAACCATCTGAGCCACCCAGGCGCCCTATGTTGCTGTTTCTTAAGTGACTTTAGGCATGGTTTATTGACATCATGCTAAGGTAGGTGAGGATGTGGGGAGTTTACATAAATCCCTGCCCAACTGTCCTCCCACTATAATTTATATCCCTATTCTCAGTTCTACCACTAGTTACCTCTGAAATCTTAACTATGGTGAAGTTTCCGTCTCTGGTTCCCTGCTTCATGATTCCCCACTTTGTAAGATAAAGATATTAACATTCCTACTCTTCCTTTCACTACTCCTCCTCATCTCCTACCCTTTAATCACTGTCAGCTGTACATTTATTTTTACATCATTAAGGTTGATAACATTCACATTCTGTTAGGTGACCGTATTTAAATGTCTTGTAATTTGTCAGATGAATTGTTCTAAACATTGAATACCAACAAGCAGTTGTTTACATGATTATAACTATATTATTCACAGCATAACTACATTGTGTGCTGGAATTATAATTGCTACTCTAAAGGGCCAATACTATGCTTCTGTACCATTCAATGGAGAATAATCTGAGGATCAAGTTCAAATAGTTTCACCTACTATTATACTCCCTTCAATTGCCTTGATCATACCCTCAAGTCATTATAAACATTCAATCATAACATCAGTGCCCTGCTTTTTTTCCTGGATACTATTGACATACCAAGCACAGGGCAGTGGGAGCAGTCACCATGACTCAACAGTAACTGCAGCAATTAAACAACTTTACACCCACAGGCTTTGTGTTTTGTTTTGTTGTTTTTACGGAGGAGTATTTTATCACTGACATTTTTTGGAATTCCTGATACATGGTGGTAACAAAAAGCTGACCAACTTTTACTCAGTTTCATTATGGTGTTTTAATTCTCTATAAAAAATGCATCCTCTTCTTGCCTACACTCAAAGAAAATGACTCCTACTGCCCTGGCCCTTGGTACACCAATGTTAGTGACTGTTTTCCCAGAGTCCTCTTCTATCTTCTATCTCCCAATATGGGTCCCTGCACAGTGACAGTCCTAGGATTTCTCTTTCTTACTATTCTGATTTAGATTACTTTCTCTTAGATCCCACAACTTTCTTTTTCTTTGCTCTTTCATTTTGCTGTAGCAATTCTCAAGTAATGTCTAAGAAAGGATGCCTCGGAGGCCAACTTTCTCAGTCTTTTCATATCTGAAAATGGCTTTTATTCTATCATCTTACTTAGCTGATACATATGCTTGGTTAAAAATTCTAGGTTCGGGGCACCTGGGTGGCTCAGTTGGTTAAGCGACTACCTTCAGCTCAGGTCATGATCCTGGAGTCCCAGGAGTCCCTCCCCCTCAGCAGGGAGTCTGCCTCTCCCTCTGCTCCCCCCCCCCACTCATGCTCACTCTCTCTCTTTCAAATAAATAAATAAAATCTTTAAAAAAATGTAGGCTCAATATAATTATCCCTCAGAACTTTGTAGGTTTTGTTCTATCACCCTCTGATTCTTGTTCATTTGGGGGTAAACTTTTTTTTTTCACTAGGAATTCTTAGAATCTTCTTTTTATTCCTGGTGTTTTGGAATTTTATGATGGTGGTTATTATTTTGGGGTTATCTTCAGTTCCACATGTTCTATTTCCTCAAAGATCATTTTTTTATTTGATCTTTTTCTTTTAGGTTAGAGGTTTTCCTCAGTTGTCCTGTGATTGGTGGTTATCCATCAATATTCACGAATGAGAAAATAGAAAGGTTGACTAGAAGCTCAGTATATGTAAGCAGGGCTTATGGTCTGTCAGGCTTTGCTTTGGGTGAACAGGTAGTGAATTAGCTGGTATGCTAGGGAACCCTAGAAGCCAGAATGAGGAGGGTTTATTCTGAAATGCCAACTCTCACACTAGCTCTTTAGGCTCTTTTCAGGCAGTCTTTGCCTGAGGGTAAATGCTCAGCTTCATGGCATTCCATGTGGGGGAATGGGAAATGTGTGGGCCAGAGGTCAACATTTCCATATAGAGACCTGCATCAATTTCCCCATTTTTAGCTTACTTCTCACTCCCACTCTAAAGTTTTCATGAAAAGATTGCCCAACTTCATGTACTATAGCTCCTCCCCTGTGCTAGGCTATGCCTTTTTCTTGTCTACTTTACCTGTTACCATGCTTTCATCTGCTTTTTTGGCTTCCAGAAATTTGTTGAAGTCTCTTATCTACTGCAACCCATTCCATTCTCTTTGCATTCCTGCCTCCCCAGACCAATAGTTTTTGAGCACTTAGAGGGCTCTGCACCAGGTGCTATTCTAAGCACTAAGGACATGATAGAGAAAAGAATAAGTGGAAGAGATAGGTATTAAGGGCACAATAGCAAAAGGACAGTCTAGTAATAATAAACAAGGCAACAAATAAATAAGGCAATCTCAGAGAGTATTAAGTTCTAGGAAGAAAATAGAGTAATGTGATACAGAGATCTGGTGAGAAGCTTTAGAGAAACTAGTCAGGGAAGGTGTCTGATCTGACCCTAAAATCATGGGATCCTAAATCAGGGAAGATCATTTTGATTTGAGCAAATAGAATGATGAGAAGGAGCCAACCTGGATAAGGTCTGGGGAAGGGCACTCAGGGCAAAGGGAACAGCCTTAAAGTAGAGACACCTTCAGGTAAGAAAGCCCCGAACAGGCCAAAAAAAAAAGTCCATATGGCTGTAGATCAATGAAAAAATTAGACCATTATTTTTTTAATATTTTAGTCTTAGATAGCACCTATTTATTTCCAGATAATGACATATGAGGATTTCATTCTGTTCCTCTACTGCCACTTCAGGTCCCCAATGTCCTACTGTAGTTATCACATTCTTTTTAGTTAAATCAAAAAACAGTGTTTACGTTCTTCTGGATTACTCAAGTATTTTTCACTTCAGAGGCAAGCTGAGCAATATAGTAGGGGCTGAGCAGCTATTTTCCTAGAGTTCCTAATTTTCTCCCTTTTCACTTTTCAATGCCTTCCTTAAAATGTCTTCCTGTTTTATTCCCCAAAGCTTCCTTGTAACAGGTCTTCTATCCTGACCCCCATCTTTCCAGGAAAAATCCTCCTAAATCCTCTGTCCAATTGCATTCAACTGTGTAATTACTCTCCCCATAGCTGTCACTCTTGACTGTTTCTTTAGACTGGATATACCATTTCCTGACTCTCATACCTATTGTCTCTGTGTTCATTTTTTATTTACTTTTTTTTTTTTTCCTAATGCTCATTCTCAGCTAACTTCCTAAGAAAAGGTTCGTGGAAAACAGATGAACATAAGGGAAAATAAGAGAGGCAAACCATAAAACAAACTCTTAACTATAGAGAACAAACTGAGGGTTGCTGGAGGGGAGTTGGGTGGGGTGGGATGGGGTGCGTTAAATGGCTGATGGGTATTAAGGAGTGCACTTGTTGTGATGAACGCTGGGTATTGTATGAAAGTGATGAACCACTAAATTCTACTCCTGAAACTAATATTACACTATATGTGAACTAACTGGAATTTAGATAAAAACTTGAAAAAAAAGCCAAAAGTTAATTAACTAAAAAGAAAAGGTGCATAAGAGTGAATCTCATTTGATTAACAGTTTGGCTGGATATGGAAATTTTGGTCGAAAATAATATTCCCCCCAAATTTTGAAAGTATTGCACTATCATCTTTCAAGTATTCAAAACTATAGAGAAAGTGAAAGCCATCCCAAGTCTCATTTTTTTCACTCATTTTTACTTTATTTTAAATTCCAGCATAGTTAACATATAGTGTTATATCAGTTTCAGGCATACAATATAATGATTCAACAATTCTATACATTACTCAGTGCTCATTATAAATGCACTCTTTTTTTTTAAGATTTTTTTTTTTTTTTTTTTTTTTTTTGACAGAGAGAGACACAGTGAGAAAGGGAACACAAGCAGGGGGAGTGGGAGAGGGAGAAGCAGGCTTCCCGCGGAGCGGGGAGCCCGATGCGGGGCTCGATCCCAGGACCCTGGAATCACTACCTGAGCCGAAGGCAGACGCTTAATGGCTGAGCCACCCAGGTGCCCCATAAATGCACTCTTTAATCCCCATCACCTATTTCACCTATCCTCCCAACCACTTCCCCTCTGGTGACCATCAGGTTGTTCTCTATAGCTAAGAGTCTGTTTCTTGGTTTGTCTCTCTCTTTTTTTCCCTTTACTCATTTTTATTTCTTAAATTCCACGTATGAATGAAATCATATGGTATTTCTCATTCTCTGACTTATTTGGTTAGCACTATTCATTTATTTTTAAATTGTTCTTTTTGGGGGGCACCTGGGTGACTCAGTTGGTTGAGCATCCGCCTCTTGGTTTCGGATCAGGTCATGATCTCGGGGTTGTGGGATGGAGCCCCACCTCAGGCTCTGCCCTGAGTGCATGGAGTCTGCTTGAGATTCTTTCCCTCTTCCTCGTCCTCGCCCTCTGCCCCTCCCCTCATCTCTTACACTCACTCTCTAAGAAAAAAAAATAAAATCATTTAAAAATTATTCCTTTTGATTTGAAATTTTTAGGAACTTCTCTGTTCCTGGTATTCTGAAAATTTGCTATTATAAGATTTAGTGTGTTTGTGTGTGTATGTGTGTGTTTCTTTTTCATTTACTAATCTGGAAACTTGATGGGCTTTTTCAATCTAGTAATTAGTGTCCTGAAGTTCTAAGAAGTTTTCTTGCATGGTTTCTTAATTTCCTTCCCTCCATTTCTCTATAGTTTCTGGAACTCCTATTGTTTATTGTCCAACCTTTTGGATTTATCCTCAGATTTATTATCTTTTTAAAATAATCATTAAGATTTTACTACAAGAAATATAAAATATTTGGTGGATGTCTATAGATCTTGTTATTGATTTCTATTTTAATACCTGGGTGGTTGGAGAATATACTCTGTCAGATGTCAGTCCTTAGAAATCTACTGGGACTTGTTTTACGACCCAACATGTGGTCTATATTGGTGAATGTTCTTTACTAAATTTGTATTTTGCTATTAATGGGTCTGATGTTTCATAAAAGTCAATTAGGTCAAATGGTTGATGATGTTGTTTAAGTCTTCCATATTCTTTCTGACTGCTTCTCTACATGTTCTATTAATTACTGAGAACATGGTGTTAAAGTCTGCATGTTTGTAGATTTGTCTATACTTTCCTTTATTTTCTGACAATTTTTGCTTCATATATTTAAGGACTTTTCATTAGGTGCAACAAATTTAGGAATGTAATCTCTTCTTGACCAATTAACCCTTTTATCATTATGAAATGTCCTGCTTTATTTCTAGTATTTCTCTTCATCATGAGTTCTATTTTATTTGATATTAACATAGCCATAACATATTTCTATTGAAGTATAATTAACATACAGTGTTATATTAGTTTTAGGTGTATGGCATAATGATTCAACAATTCTGTACATTACTTAGTGTTCACCACAGTAAGTATAGTTATCATCTGTCACCAAAAAACATTATTACAATACTATTGACTATATTCCCTATGCTGTACTTTTCATCTCTGTGACTTATTTATTTCATAACTGGAAGTATGTACCTCTTATTCCCCTTTATCTGTTTCACCCATCCCCCCATCCAACCTCCAGTTTGGCAACCACCAAAGTTTGTTCTTTATATTTAAGAATCTTTTTGTTTGTTTGCTGCTTTGTTTCTTTGTTCATTTGTTTTGTTTCTTAGATTCCACATATAAGTGGAATCACATGGTATTTGTCTTTCTCTGTCTGACTTATTTCACTTAGTATAATACCCTCTAGGTCCATCCAGGTTATTGCAAATGACAAGATCTCACTCTTTTTTTATGGCTGAGTATATATATATTCTTTTTTATGCTTAGGGTTTGTGTGAAATATCTTTTCTCTTCCATTCATTTTCAGTTGTTTTTTTTGTTGTTGTTGTCTTTATTGTGTGTATGAAGGAAGAAACATGGTGGGGTCTTTATCATCCAATTTGACAATTTTATCTTTTAATTGGGGTGTTTAGTCTATTCCTACCATCTAGGTGCTTGATTTCTATTTATCTCATCTGTTCTCTATTTTTTTGTTTCTACTTTCTTAAACTTATTTGGATTAATCAAATTTGTTAAGTATTTCAGTATATTTCCCATTGATATTTTAGTTATTCTTCTTGGTGTTTTAATGATTATGGTGGAAATTATAAATATATCTTTAACTTATCACATTATGCATTCAAAATATATTATTTGATGAACTATTTAATAATTTTGTAACAATACTTTCCCACCATTTGGGTTCTTGTCATATATTTTGTTTTCACATATGCTGTAAACTGCATATTCCTTCATTGTTATGTTCACATTAAATATCCAATAGTCTTTAAATAAACTTAATAACACATATATATTTAAAAATAAGATTGTTTAAAGGTTATGTTTATTACTGACCAATTTACTCTTTCTGATGGTTTTTATTTCTTCTTGCATAACTAGGTTTCTATCTGATTACATTTCCCTTCAGCCTATTTGATTTCTTTCAGTATGTCTTTTAGTGCAGGTCTGTGGGAGATGAAATCTTTCAGCTTTGTACAAAAATATCTTTATTTAACCTTCATTTTTCAAGGATATTTTTACAGTATTCTGGCCTTTATTATTTTTTATAAGAAAGCAGCTATCATTCTTATCATTGCTCTCCTATGTGAAATGTTACTTCTTTCTCTGGATGCTTTCAAGATTTTCTATTTACTTTTGGTCTTCAGAATTTGACTATGATTTCCCTAAGTGTGTTCTGTATATTTATCCTGCTTGAGGCTTGCTGCGCTTCTTAGATTGATGGGTTGGTATTTTATCAGTTTTCAGAAAAATGTTTACTCATTATCTCTTCAGATATTTTTATACTTTGTTCTCTCAAACCTTTCCTCCTGGGACTCCAATTTTATATATATGCTAGATCATTTGATATTGCCTTACAGGTCTCAGATATCCTGTTCTGGTTTATTTCTCCTTTCTTTTTTTGTGGTTGCCTCTTTGCTTTGGTTTAGATAATTTCTGATCTTTGAGTTCACCAGTCCCTTTCTGTTATGTTCGGTCTTTGATTCCAATTAATTATCTTAGATATTGCATTCTTCAGCTCTAGAATTTCTATCTGATTTTTTTTGGAGATATCTTTTCTCTGCTGAATTCTCACATCTGTTTACACTCTTCCCATATTTTCTCTACCTTTTAAAACATAATAACTATTTCAAACTCTTCCCTGTTAATTCCAGTAGCTAGATGATTTCTAGGTTTCTGTCTAATGAATTTTGTTTTTAGTATTATGATTCACATTTTCCTGGTTCTTCATATGTCTATTAATTTTTTATGATATACTGGATATTGTGAATGATATGTTAGAGAGACTCTGGATTATGTTATCTTCTCTCAAAGATTATTGGGTTTTGTTTTGAAAAGGAGTTAAATTACTGGAGAATCATCTTGATCCTGTCAAGGCCTGGTTTTAAGCTTTGTTTGGGTGAGGAGGGCTATTTCTATTTTGCCTCCAGTCCCAAGGTATAGTCTTTATTTCTAGTTTGTTGTTCTTACACCTAAGTGTGGTCTTTCTCAGGTTTCAGGGGAATGCTTGGTATGTTAACCAAGGTCTCTTTACTCTGGATGGGTCAGAATTCTAATAATATATCCTCCGTACTGTGTGAGTTCTGAAATCTTTGTTCAGCTGAGGATTTGGCCAAGGAATGGGGAAGTACTCCTACAAAGATTCCTGTAACCTCCTCATTTCAAGTAACTGTCCTGTAGATTTCAGTCAGTGTAGCAACTCATAACTCTGATCTCTCTTTCCTCACCCCCATGAGACTTTTACTTTCTGTTTGGGCTCTACTTCTCTGCACTACAGTTTGGAAATTGTCCACAGGCAGAAAGCTATGGAGTATGTAGACTTCAACTTAAGTGTTCCTCTTCTCTTGAGTATAGCAGACCTGCATATCCACTATCAAGTGCTTGAAAACTGTTGTTTTATGTATTTTGTCAGGGAAGCATCTGAATGGTACAAAGTCCTCTTGAGAAGGGATTTGTTCATACCCACACAAATCAGTGTCAAAGACATTTATAAAATTAGGACATTTTAACTAGAGTAAGCTGTAAAACAGATTTCTCAAGATATTCTCCAAAGACCTGGGAACTTTCAAGTATCCATTGTTACTCAATGTAATTCTAGCCATTACACCAATTCACCCTGCCTTTTATTATAAGTGTTACAAAAGAAATTGAACATTTCATCAAGTTTTTGCAACAGTTATAAGTGCTTGCCCTGTAATACTGTACAGAGACTGTAAGTGCACTGTGAACAAGGCACTTAACCCCATCCCCACACCTGCATCCAGCTCTAGGAGTCAAGCAATTCCTTGATATTCTTGCTACTGGGAAAGTCTCAGCAAAATGCCCTTTTCTAAGTGAATCAAGCATCAAGAGATCATACTACTGAGGATACCTATAAAACCATTCTCATTAAGGAGTCTTCTGAATCAAGTACCTGTCATGAGTTGAATTTCCATCTTCTTTGGAATTTTTCAGTGTTTCATAAAGTATCATAAAGTTTGTATCTCATGATTCCACGTGTGATAATGTATTTCAAAGATATCTGAGGGTATTATTTCAACCTGATTAATTAAACACAAGAAACAGGAAAGTAAACTTCCATTGTTTTCAGACTTTCTTAGGCAGCTGGTATCAGCCCTATCCCATCCTACCCATCTGTAGCAAAAGGAGATGCAGGGAATCCTCTCCTTTAAAATAGCAAGATCTATAATCCTCCCTGGGGGCAACTCAATCCTTACTGTGTTTTTCTTTTACAAAAGTCAAGAATTTCTGAGTCACCTCATTGTCTACTGAGGGAAAAAAGTATGTGGGGCGTGCCTGGGTGGCTCACTTGGTTAAGCATCTGCCTTCTGCTCAGGTCATGATCCAGGAGCCCTGGGATGGAGCCCCGTGTTGGGCTTCCTGCTCAGCGGGGAGCCTGCTTCTCCCTCTCCCTTTGTGCCACCCCCCTCATGCTCTTTATCTCGCATGTGCTCTTTCTCTCAAATAAATAAAATCTTTTTTAAAAAAGAAGAAAAAAAATATGTGGTTTGGTTTATCAGAATATGTACACTTTTCAAATTAAGTCAAGAAATTATTGGCTTCTTAAAAAAAAAGGAAATCATTGGCTTCTATGTGTGTGCTAGAATGGTGGGTCATCATCAGCCATCTCCTCCTATTTCTGCTTAGATTACACCAACATTTCCACCTGCTTGCAACTTAAGAGCAATATTATCTATACATAAGAATTCTGCACAAATTGTCAAAGCAACCCTGTTATAATAGAAATCAAGAAGAACCACAAGTAGCTCCATGACTGTTTCTTTACTATTTGTACTAATCACAACTCTCTCTGGGGATTACTTTTCAAATCAGGAGGAGATAGGCTTTGTATCAAGTGACTAGGTAACAAGTTTGGAGTGCCTAGCTGAATTCCTAGTTATGCTGGTTAAATGCTGATATCCTGAGCTGTCTGTCCCTGAGAATTCTAGATTATATTGAGCCAACTCCATTGAAAATTTTGATGCTGAAAGATCTCCCAGATTCAGCTCTTTAGGCTGATCAAATTGCACAATTAACTGCAAAGGATCTCAGATTAGCCGGGGTCTTGAACTAGACCAGAAGGGGGTATCCATAAGGGAACCACCCAAGGAATTTAAGACCTTCAAAGCTGTCAAGATGAGTTATCTGTCCATAAAGAATGCCTTGTATGGGGGAATTGTAGCGTTTTTCAAGAAGGCAGCTTTCTTGTTATCTTGGCCACGCTAAATGTAGCATATCCAGGATCTGTTTACATGAAAGCCTCAGATAGAAGCTATTTCTGATGTCCTGGAATTGATTCTGATATTTAAAAGACTGTAAAAGAGTATAGCCTGTGACAAGCTACTTAGCATAACCTATTAAAGGTACCTACTTTTCCATTTGGGGGGCAGAATGGAGAAGCAGAGGGATCAAGATGACTTAGATAAGAATGTGTATTGATTTTGGAGAGCCATTCTAAGATAATAATTTCTTCATTGAGCTAGGCTCCCTCTCAAAATGTCCCAAAGGGGTCCCAGTACCACCTCCAACTTCTGTTGTGCCAGTTGTTTTTAATACATGAATTAACATGTACTACTCTCTCTAACAATGTGGCCTGCACATTGAGATTTTAAATTTGTTTCACTATTTAGAAGATAAAAGTAAATTTGGAAAGTTTTGAAAACACAAAGAGGTTGAAAAAAATGAGAAAAAAAAAATCCCAGCCCTAACCCAGCCTTAGAAGGCAATTACCATTAATGTTTTGGTGTTTCTTCCCTATTTTCTCAATACATTAAAAAGCATTAAACTAGTTTTTAAAAATTAAATAACTTTGCACATGACAAAACACTTCCAACCAACTCAGAAGTGTCTAAAATTAAACGTAAAACTCATATTTTCAACTCCATTCCCCCTAGTGCCCTTGAGTTCCTCAGATAGAGATACCACTTAGGTACGTAATTCTTCACATGGTTTCAAATTTAGCATTAAATAATATGCTCATTCTTCTATTTCTTGGTCTTTTTTTTTCTTGGTCTTTTAAAGAGCATCTAGGGATTCATTTCATTTCAGGAGCATAGAATCTGAAGCCAAGACTGCATGGGTTTGAATCCTGGCCCTGTTACTTCCGGGCTCTGTGACTGTGAGCAAATTCCTTAATCTCTCTGGGCCTTCATTTTCTCATCCAAAAAAAAAAAAATGGGGGTAATAATAGTACCTATCTCACAATGTTGTTGTGAAGATTATGAGTTGATATAAGCAAGATGTTTAGAATAGTGCTTAGCACTTTCTAAGGGTTCAGTAAATGTTATTATTTTTATTATCTTGAGAGAAAAATTTTATTTCACTTTCATGGCTTCTTATTTCCATTCTACTCCCTCATATTTGTGCTATTATTTTTAGGGTTTTAAAAATGGATTTCAATAACAAATTAAATCTATATTTCTTTTTTTAACTTTAGACAGTGTCTCTTGAGAGGTGAAGATATAAAAGGTGAGATATAAAACATAATGAAATTAGCATCCTTTTACTTATCTCCACCCTCCATCTTCCTCCCACTTTGCAATTTATATTTATACCTTTACTTTCATACGAAAAAGTTAGATAATATTTACATTCTCTTTTGAAACTATAAGATTTGTGATTCTTTTAGGTTCTTGCCACTCAAAGTGTGGTCCTTCCACCAACATCCTTAGAATTAGGGACCCTGGGGGCTTGGTAGAAATACATAATCTCAGGCCCTACCTCAGATTTGCATGATGAAAATCTGCATTTTAACAAGCTCCCCAGGTGGTTCATATGCACATTAAAGTTTAGGAAGATTGCTTTACAGCAGTTGATTTCAATTTGACTGCTTCCTACGTAATTCTAATATGAAAGCAGGGCTGAGAATCATTGGTTCAGAGCTACCTGTTATGGGGATCTTAAATTACCTCAAACCCCCTTCAGGCTCCAACCCCCAACCCCGTTGGAGTGTCTCCACTCTATGCAGGTAGTTTACACTCTTTCTAATGCAGATGTAGTTTTTAGGTTTAATCCTGGAGGCATCTAAACTGCCAGCCAGTTTGCTCTGAATGGGAGAGAGGGCTATGGGAAGGAAGAGGAGCTCTATTGGCCTAGCTGTCCTGAATACAGTTCTTTAATTGCACTGAAAATTGCCCACTTATGCTTTTGTGTTTCCTGGTTCTGAGCTTGGCACTTCTTGGAGCTCTCTTGGAAGAAAGTACTCTTACAACTGTAGTTTTGGGTTGCAGTTTTCCCTCTTCTATTTCCTCCATTAATCAGATCCCATCTGCTTTCTATCTTAAAGGGATTTCCTCAAACTTTCTAAGCTCTTGCTGCATGCCTTTTTTGTTTTCTAGCCCTGTTTTGGTTTAATTATTTTGAAAATATGTTTTCCATCATTTCAATGAGACTATGGAAAGGAAGAGAAGTAAATACATGTGCTCAGTCCACCGTCTTTTGCCAGAACACCTTCCGCAGCTGAGTATAAGAAATTTGTGGTCAAAAGCATTTTCCAAACTGTTACCATTACACCTCAACACCCTCAAGCAAACAGTCATGATCAAAGAATCGTGAAGACAACTAAGAATGCACTGAAGTGGATTATTCAAGGAGACTGGCCAGTACTCGCTAGGTCTTTAATTGGTTCTTTTGTCATTTCATGTTCAATGTAATGAGGCAAGCTTGTTGATTTACTAATGGTATGACATCTCAAGCCTTGCCCTGTGTCCATTCAAACTTAGATGAGGGCTTAAAAGTTCAAATTCCATATGCCACTCTGTTGGCACCTAGAACAACATACTAACAGATGGTATGCATTTAATAAATGTTAGATGATAAATAAATGAATGGCTATGTGGCCACACAGCACTCATTTGTACCATAAGACTTTGTCTCTGCTAGTAGGTTAGGAGCTGAACCAAGGTGGGTTTCTGCTAATTTAGGTAACAGACCCTGGGTCATATGAGTGCAGAGTCACATAGGCAGGTGTGGCATTACCATAATGACAAATATATTTTTTTAGCAGGGGGAGGAGGGGCAGAGGGAGAGAGAGAATCTTAAGCAGCCTCCATGCCCAACATGGAGCCCGACTTGGGGCTTGATCTCACAAACCTGAGATCATGACCTGAGCTGAAATCAAGAGCTGGATGCTTAACCAACTGAGCAACCCAAGTGCACCCCATAATGATCAATATTAATGATCTTCCTGAGGAGATTTGTTAACAGCCAAACCACTGGACTCATCTTTTCTAGAGTCATCTGTTGATTTTTTAGCTACCACCTCTGGAGGACACATCAGAACAACAAAGTGAAGAGAACAGTAATTCTTTTCTAGCTCCTGAGATGGCCAAAATGGAGTCACACTTGCTTGAATAATACAACAGCTGATATCCACAACAGATCTCCCTTGTCAGTTTAAAGATGATATTTTAGATAAAGGAGGATGTGGGTGATGTATGTCAGGAGGCACTGTGCCAGGCAGTGCTTTTGTTCCCTGGACTGAGTTATGATTGCAGACTTATAGGGATTGGTTGGTGTGGCAGTGGAATTAAAATACAGTCTTGTTACAGACCAGACAGGATTTTAGTCGGGCTTTGCTTGGTGTAATGCAACCTGACACAATAGAAACAATTGCCTGGAAGAAAACCTCTCCTCTAGCCCTCTGAGCCTATATAGCAAATGGCAATATTCTAAAAGAATTCTGCTGTCTGTTGGGTAATGTTGCCTTTACTCAAAACACATGCTGACCACCTGTGTCCTATATTTATCCCCTGTTGCTACTTAACCATCCATACTAAGAATGTTTTCTTAAAGTCTTTCCCCTTCAACTTTCCCCTAGTTCAGTTAGTTGGCTAACTTTTGCCTTTTTTTTTCACCAGAAGTTCTTGCTTCACATGTCTTCCCCCCCACCCAAAAAAAAAGAGGAAACAAGAGTCTATTGACAAAGGCAATATAAACTAAAGTTGAAAAAAAAGCAATACGTGAAGGAGTTAGGCTCCTGAAGTAGAAGGGACATTGTTAGAAGAGAAAACACTGTTTTTGGTAAGATCTTTTTGCTGGAGCTATAGCATATGGTACTTGGTGGTATGACTGTACATATCCTGGAATTTCTTATAGGAAATAGCTACACTTCAAGTGGAAACTTTGCTAGGGACAGGGCCTGGGTGGAAAAACAATCAAAAGAATTTGTGAAAACAGAGGGAGAAAAAGAAATACAGAGAGAAGAGGGAGAAGCACAAAGAAAGCAATGTGATTGAGTTGATGGAAGGCTGTTTATGCATAGCAACAGGAAACATTCCTGAAAGCTGTATTCCTTAATGTTCTACAATCCTAGCTCTGAAGAAGGTAATCAAAGACAGACTCATAAAGGAAAGGCAGATTGGGTAACCAACAAGGTAACCCTATATAAATCCTTGGTGAAAAGTCATTTGAATAGAATTCTGGTTCACTAGAAGAACCAGATTCACTGCAAAAGATTGGAAGTGGAGCTCGGGAAGATCTATATATTGTTACCACAGTATAATGGAAAATACAATTTTTAGTCAGATAATTTGGGTTAAATATTAGATCTGTCACTCACTAAATCTATGAACTTGGGCAAGGTAGCAAACCTTCCTGAGCCTTGGTTTCCATATTTGAAAACCAGGCTAGTAACATTTTTCTCATAGAAATGTTTTTATCATGTATCAAATGAAATAATATATTAAAAAGTACCTGCTTAAAAATCATTTATCATTATTGTCATTATTTCAGGATGCAATTTTTTAATTTATTAAAATAAAAAATTACATTCCTCCAGAGAACTGTCAAGTACAGGTTGACTACCAGGAAAATTATCTAATTATAAAATTGTGGTCTTTATTGTATTAATTTACAACTTCAACCCTGTAATATTTATTCCTTCATGATATTTTAGTTACTGTAAGAGATTATGCTTGGTTATTGGAAATGCACGTTTTTCCTCTGCAGAGAGAAAAAATTGGTCAAGGGTAGACTTTCTCAAAATAACATGTGTAAATCCTTCATCCTTAGTATTGCTAAGAACTCACATTGAAGAACAACCAATTTGCAAAATACTAATCTATGGTGGCCATGCACTGTTAATGAACTCTACTTGTTCAACATTCTGAATAAAAAACTCAAGGAAATAAAATCTGTTAGTTACTAATGAAACTTGACCATAATTGGTTAAACTGAGAAGAACATGGCATCCAGTTTTGACGTTTTCTTGTTTACACCTGTGTGCTGAGATCAGCTCACAGATACAGAGGGTTAGTTAGGTGGTTCTGAGAAGGGCAATGAATTTTAATATTGAATAACAGTACCTGGAATTCACAGAACACCTGATATTCAAGTACTTCTCAGACATCATCTCATTAATTTTTAAGCCCATCCTGTGAAGCAGATGTTTTTGGTATGCTGATGGGAAAAAAACAAGTTTCAAAAAGGTCAAAAGACAGGGTAAAACAAGTTAAAGATACAGCTAGGTATTAGAATCCAGGCCTACTGACTCCCACTCTGTTCCTTTTATTGCTTTTTGAAATGTCAGAGGTGATAACTTAGGTCAAAAAGATGTTCTTTCAACCACATCTAGTTAAGAAGAGGATTGTCATTGGGATGCCTCAAGTTTGGACTTTTGTTTGTTTGTTTTTAGACAGTCTGGCACCTACCATAGCATAAAATTCAGAACCAAATCCAAGGGTTTATGACATTTTATACCTGGGATGACCAGAAAGTCTTATTATAACTCTTTCTTAGGTGTGCCTCCCAGATCTTTTTTATGTATTAGATCTCTCCTAAATAAATATATCAATGCTCATATATGAAAGAAGAAAATGTTAAATAGATGATAAAGTGCCTAGACTTTTATCTCTATATCCTTAATTTGGCCACAATTCAGTAAATAGTGTCTAAAATATTTGTCTTTCCTATATCATAGATCTTTTGTTGTTAGTTTTACATATGAAATAAGTTAGTCACCATGTCTCAATATAATTTTAATAAATTTATGTTCACACTAGCAAGCCACAATCACTAGCCGGTGTTTGTTAAAGCTCTCAATAATTAGTAGGCTAAGGTTCTAAGAAACCTGATATTAAAAGGGATCTTGTAGTCTTAGGTGCTATTTTTATCCCTCAAAATTGTCTACTTCTAAGCAGGCAGAAAACCTATTGAAATTGTGCCCAAAAAATCTTGGAAAAATAATGGAGCAATTGATTTGTTTCCTAACTCCAAATGTAAGAAAACAGTACTTCAATCTTTAGATATAGTTCTCTATTAGTTAGCAATGATAAAGATTACCTTCCCCTCCTTACTCATTAGCTTAAATCATAAGGGAAAGTAGAGCAGTTTATATGGGAAGACACAACGTTTTGGGGCATCATGCTTCAGTTACCAGATTTCATTAAGGAAATGATAGAAATTTATTCTTATCAATAAATTGTAGAAATGGGATATGGAGTCTGTCATCTATGGGTAGCAGAGTTTTCTCTTCTTTCCCCAAGGATTTCTGGCATTTCTCAAAGCGCTTATTTTGTTTGGGGAATAATGTGGTTTTCCTTTTCATTATATTCACCATCTCAGTCTTTATATTCACCCAGGAGTCTTTCAATTTTCATTATATCTGGGTTCAATCACAAACACAGACATTCCTCTAGTATTCTGGGGCCATTTAAAAGTTAAGAAGGGAATCTCTGTTCTCACTAACATGTGAGTCAACACATAGCACATTATGTCATAAAGTTACTAGGGTTTTAAGGGTTTTAAATTTAAAAACACAAAATCAGCCTTACTATTTTCAGTTTAAAAGCCATTTATTAAGCCATTATATTGAGTCAAACACCTTGCTAGATGTTGGAATACAAAGATAAATAGATGTGGTTGCTGTCCTAAAGATGCTCACAAGCTGATGGGGGAAACAGGCATGGAAACATACAATATGTAAGTGATGAATCACTAAATTCTACTCCTGAAACCAATATTACACTATATGTTAACTAACTAGAATTTAAATAAACACTTGGAAGGAAAAAAAAGAAACATAACTTTTAAACCAATATGGTAAGTGCAGAGGTATGCAAAGGTTGTTTGAAGAGCAGTCTCTTATTCCAGATGGGAGTCTGTTATGCAACCTAACCTATTCTTTCAAACTCTACCAAAAAAAGTAGTTTCTGATGTCCTGGGAGATCAAGCAAAGCCTCTACTATCCTTCCTCAAATCACTCCCTCATGCCTATGCTATACGATGTTGCTATGCTTTATCTGTTAACTATAGTTTCCCTTCCTTTCACACTATCTTCAATGACCAATTTTAAGGCTCAATCCCTAATTTGGGTATACCTATCTATTTCAGGATGTAAGGTTATGGGTTTTTTTTGTTGTTGTTTTTCAACCCGTAAGATGTGCTTTTACCAATGCATTTCATGAATGAGAAAACTGGGACTCAATGAGGAAGACTTGCCCAAAGTCACACAGCTGGTAAGTGCTGCAGAGCAGGGCATTAAACGTGGGAGAGTTCTTAAAAAAAACAAACATGAGAGAGTGGGAGAGTTCTTAACCACAACACAAATGTTTCCCAAACTTTGGTCTTTGTGGTACCATTTTCATGATTTTGCCATATTTGTGTTAACATATTTACTTGTTTTAAATTTTTTTAAGATTTTATTCATTTGACAGTGAGTATGAGTGAGCACACACAAGTAGGCAGAGCAGGAGGGAGAGGGAGAAGCAGGCTCCCCACTGAGCAGAAAGCCCGATGTGGGTCTTGATCCCAGGACTCGGGGATCATGACCCGAGCCGAAGGCAGACGCTTAACCAACTGAGCCACCCAGGTGCCCCCATTTACTTGGTTTTTTTTAAGATAGCTTACCTCCTCTTTAGAAACCTTAATTTTATCCTAGGCAATAGAATCTGAGTAATCACAGTTTTCTAGTGCTAGCCATATATATGTATGTGTGTTAGTGTATATTGATAAAATATATAAGTATTATCATAAAAATATTAGTCCATGTACCACCTAAAATCATCTCACATCTCACAAAAGGTATGCATGTCATTCTTTGGAAACACTGATCTACTCTGTACTATTTGTATAGTTAATTTATCAAAATTGCATGCAAATTTTTTTTTAAGATTTTATTTATTTATTTGAGAGAGAGAATGAGAGGGAGGAGGGTCAGAGGGAGAAGCATACTCCCTGCCGAGCAGGGAGCCCGATGCGGGACTCGATCCCAGGACTCCAGGATCATGACCTGAGCCGAAGGCAGTCGCTTAACCAACTGAGCCACCCAGGCGCCCTGCATGCAAATTTGATAGTGGATAAATCTGATTAAAACTTGGGTGGTTAGGTGCTGTCTCTTTTTATCTTCTCCAGAAGAATAAATTAATTTGCAAAGTAGTGAGGACTATCTAAGGAAGTGGCTGTAGTCCAGATATAAGAAAAAGTGAGAAGTGACTGATAGAAAATAACAAGGGGGGAAATGTTTTATTAAGAAGAAAATTTAGACTGAGAGAATAGAATTCACTGGTAAGTAGTTAAAGGGAGGAAGCTTGGGCCAAAACACTGAGAAAATAGGCACTATTGAGGGACTTGTAGTTATGTACCTGTGATTATTATGTGTAGCTAACTTGGGTCACTATTATTCTTGTGTTTGGTGTAAAGCAATGCCAGCTTCTTTCACTCCAATATTACCAAGACTCACTTTGAGGAAATATGTGTAAAATCAGGGTCATCTGCCACTCTACTTGAGAGACTCCCAGGACCTCAGGTGCTGGCAGCATAGACAAAGAGTAAGCAGTTAGCTGGCTGCCTGGCTGTTCCAATGGCCAAGAGAACAGTTTGTGTGTGTGAGCAGGCTTGAGCTATGATCATCTCTGCCTCTCTGGGATAAGGCAATGATTATAGATATTAATGAGGAGTGTTTGCTTGAGCCCTGGTAGACTGTACTCAGCTTAAACATAAGTTGTAGCTGTTGTTGTTTTCAATTTGTACCATTAACAGAAAACATTTAAGAGGAAACCATAAGATTAAGGATGAAACCAGAAAGCTCGTGGTGAAACCCAATAAGGTAGTATCCCATTTTGTGCTAATTGGTTTTAACTAGCAATCAAAGAGGCCAGATGGCCTCTCCTGGGAAGGAGAGCACTACATTTTAGGGAAATATATGCTTGTCCTTCTTCATGAATATTCGTACTCTTGTTCTTGCCAACATCATCATTTTTCATTTTTTATCTCTTCAATAACAATTCAGATTTCATTTGCATGTTTTAAAGGATATAATATAGGTATTAAAATATCAATTTGTGGAATTTTTTCTCATTAAGGTACTAGTTTTATTAACCTGCATTTTGGTGTACTTTTATAAATTGAGGAAGATGTCACTCTTTAGGATATATTCAGGACAATTTAGAAACAAACTACAGAAATTGACAATAAGATAATAAGTTTGTTTTTGAAGGGTGCCTGGCTGGCTCAATCAGTGGAGCATGTGACTCTTGTTCTCAGGATTGTGGGTTTGAGCCCCATGTTGGGTGTAGAGATTACTTAAAAATAAAATTCTTAAAAAATAAATAAAAATAAAATCTTAAAAAAATAAGTTTGTTTTTTGAGATTTGGAGCCATTTCCAGCAAAGAAATGAAGTAAGAGCTAAGGAATTAAATGTCAGAGGTGAGCTAGTCAACAGGATGGGATTTGGGGAGGGGGCTTGGGAAGGCTCAAGAATTGAGGGAGAAAGGCAGAGTAGTTTGTAGAACGAGAGTTATGCCCAAGTTGTCAGATTGAGTTGTAAGTTTCAATATGTAGTTCTGTTCTTATGCTCAAAAAGTGAGATTTATCTTTCCATCTTTTAGGGTCTTCTCTGTTTTCTTCCATTTGGTTTTTATTAAAAGCTAATTTTGGCACTGTGCCATCATCCATTCTATATGTTATTTCGATTTTTTTGCAAGTCTTTTCTATTACATGTACTATGTTCTGTTCAAAACAGGCAAGATGAGATTTACTACTATTTCCATGCCTAGATCATAAATACCAGACTCAAGAAAATATGAATCATATTGATTATCAATCTAAAACATTCACTAAACATCAATTCTTTACAATGCATGATTTGGACTACCGATAAGGCTACAAAGAAACTATAGCCCCTTGCTCTTAGCACTTATGATCTAGCTGGGCAGAAAAGGAATCAATCCCTGAAAAATCCAACTAGCAAACCCTCTAAAATATAGTCTATGCTTTTTGAAAAGTTCAAACAAATATATCAAAACTTAAAAAAAATGATTTCTCACAACTTCAAAGTGTACCATTGGAGTAAACTTATTCTGTAGTGGCTACCATTGTTCAAAATGATCTTTGGAAATCATCTTTGATATTACCTTCAAAGTCTGTGATCCATTCTTTGGAATTTCCTTAGAGGTCAAAAACATTTCCACTGAGAGGGTGAAATTAATTTCAGGGAACAGTTAAGAGACATTTGAAGCCAGGATGGTAAATAAGAAAGCCAAGCAAGCTGAGTAATGGCACAGTTGGGTTAAGTTGAGGTGTGCCCACAAATCAATAAGGCTGGTTTTCCTGGGTAGTTTGGAAAATGAATTTGAAAGCAATTTCTCTACATGAGTTCCCAAGTTCTTTTCCAATGTTAGTTTCAATAGAATAGGTAAACATCCTCCCAGCTATCAACAGGCAGGTCCCAATTTGGATACTATGACTTTTAGAGAAGCTAGAGAGAGTTTCCCCCATAGAAACAGTGGTAGTTCAATCTCCAGACTAGATTATAAAAACCTATTTACACCTGTAGTATAGCTGAAGAGAGTAATAATGCTCTTTTAACCACATCTAGTTGGAATTTAGAGCCTTATTTCTATGGGCAAACACAACTGGTATTCAAGTTATTCCACAATCTTACAGAAGAATATAGGATTCCCTTTTTCCTGATTAACAGGGTTAGGAAAATCAGTTGTAGGAAAAGTGATAGATATTCCAAGCACCATTAATTTTTTCACTCTGTATAAAAGGTGTTTCAAAGTGGTTGTCTCCCACTGACAGAATGGGAGAAATATTTGCAAATGTCTAATCAGATAAAGGGCTAGTAACCAAAATCTATGAAGAACTTATTGAACTCAACACCCAAAGAACATATAATCCAATCAAGAAATGGGCAGAAGACATGAACAGACATTTCTCCAAAGAAGACATCCAAATGGCCAACAGACACATGAAAAAGTGCTCAACATCACTCAGCATCAAGGAAATCCAAATCTAAACCTCATGAGATACCACCTCACACCAGTCAGAATGGCTAAAATTAACAAGTTGAGAAATAACAGATGTTGGCGAGGATGCGGAGAAAGGGGAACCCTCCTATACTGTTGGTGGGAATGCAAGCTGGTGCAGCCACTCTGGAAAACAGTATGGAGGTTCCTCAAAAAGTTGAAAATAGAGCTACCCTATGACCCAGCAATTGCACTACTGGGTATTTACCCCAAAGATACAAATGAAGTGATCTGAAGGGGCACATGCACCCCGATGTTTATAGCAGCAATGTCCACAATAGCCAAACTATGGAAAGAGCCCAGATGTCCACTGACAGATGAATGGATAAAGAGGATGTGGTATATAGACACAATGGAATATTACTCAGCCATCAAAAAAATGAAATCTTGCCATTTGCAACAATGTGGATGGAACTACAGGGTATTATGCTAAGCGAAATAAGTCAGTCAGAGAAAGACAATTATCATATGATTTCATTCGTATATGGAGTTAAGAAATAAAACAGAGGAGCATAGGGGAAGGGAGGGAAAAATAAAACAAGACGAAATCAGAGAGGGAGACAAACCATAAGAGACTCTTAATCATAGGAAACAAGCTGAAGGTTGCTAAAAAAAGGAGGGGGGTGGGGGAATGGGGTAACTGGGTGATGGACATTAAGAAGGGCACATGAAGTGATAAGGACTGGGTGTTATATAAGACTAATGAATCACTGAACTCTACCTCTGAAACTAGTAATATACTATATGTTTATTAATTGAATTTATTAAAAAATAGCAAAGTGGTTGTCTCCCCTGTCAAGTCCCCTTGGTTCTTGCTCTATCAATTATCCTCTCTCTTGTGTTTTCTCTGCACTCTTACTCACATTCTTCCCTTTGAAGCAAGCAAGCTTCCATCCAACTTGGTGTCCCACACTTGATTTCATTCCCTTTCTTCTCTCCTTGTCCAACACTCAAGAGAATAGCCCATTGCTGTCTCTAATTCTTTACTTCCCATATGATACTCAGTCTACGACAGTCTGACTCTGTCCTCAAAATCCAGATTTGTAAATTGGTAATTAGAAAAATTCCTGAAAAACCACTTTTGTTGGGTGGGGACAGAAGCCTGATTGCAGGATATTAAGTATTGTGTGGGCAGTGAAGGTTTGAAGGCAGAGACACACCTTCTCATGAAATTTAGCAATGAAGAAGAGGGTCATAAGATGGGAGCTGAAATAAGATGGCATGTGGGTAGAGTGTGGGAAGTCTCAAGCAATGGTTTTTGTTTAGATAGGAAAGACCAAATATGATTGCAGCCATATGGAAAGTAGTCAATGGAGAGGGAGAGGTTGGAGATGTTAAAGAAATAAAGGGTCTAAATGGAGGGTCTAGGCTTAGATAAAAGAACTTCTTTTTCTGTGGACTTGGAAAGATAAGAAGATTGACATGGCTGGGGCGCCTGGGTGGCTCAGACAGTTAAGCGTCTGCCTTCGGCTCAGGTCATGATCCCAGGGTCCTGGGATCGAGTCCCGCATCGGGCTCCCTGCTCAGTGCAGAGCCTGCTTCTCTCCCTCTGCCTCTGCCTCTCTCTCTCTCTGACTTTCATGAATAAATAAAAAAAAAAAAAAAGAAGATTGACATGGCTCAAAAAGGACTGGTAATATATTTCCTATTGGTTCTGTTTCTCTGGAGGACCCTGACTAATACACTTCCCAATGCTTTTTAAGCCATGCCTATTCTCTTATCTTTCCAAGTCTCTTATCTTTCACTTCAACCTTTATAATTGCATGAGCCAAATCCTTATAATAAACATATATACACATATATAGGAATATATATATATAAACATATATATAATAAGGATTTATAATCCTTATATTAAACAAAATATGTTGATTGTATATATTTATATAATAAGAATTTGGCTTGTGCAAATATGGAGGCTGAAGTCCCAAGATCCACAGAGTAAGTTAGCAAGCTGGAGACTCAGGAGACCTGCTGGTGTAATTCCAGTCTGAGTCTGGAGACCTGAGAACCAGGATAGCTGACAACATAGTTCCAGTCTGAAGTCCAGAAAGTTCAAGACCCAGAAAGAGCTGATGTTAAAGGCAGGAAAAAGCCAATGTCCCAGTTCAAAAGCAGTGAGACAGGAACAATTCTCTCTTACTTGAAAGAGAGTCAGATTTTTGTTCTATTCAGTCCTTCAACTGAGTGAATGAGAGCCACTCACATTAGGGAGAATAATCTCTTTTACCCTGTGTACTGGTTTAACATTAATCTCATCCAAAAACGCCCTTACAGAAGCACTCAGAATAATGTTTGACCAAATATCTGAGCGCCTGTAGCCCAATCAAGCTGGCACATGAAATTATCATCACAGTAAGTAAAACCTGAGAAGTTAACATAGAGAACTTCAATTTCCTCTGAAAGCTCAAGGCCACATATAGTAAACAAGTTACAAATTGAATTGAGGGTGTAAAAGGCACAGAAGACAGTTGAGTAATAGGGCAAATAATTTAAAAACTATACTATATAAAATTATGTGTTTCCTCTTGATAGTTCTGAAAAAGTCTTCATTTTGCACCACTTCCTCCATCAGCTTACTTCAGTGTCCAAGCCTGAACACGGGTACCTCCACTCCTAAGAAATGATGGGGTTGGCCATGCTTATTATTTTTGCTTTTCCCACGTTGATGTTTTTATAAATATTAGAAGCAGCTGCTGGAATTTTTCTTAACAGATCACCATAAGCCAAGATTCCATTCATCAGGACTTAGGAGCCTATCTCAAAAATGTGGATGATTATGAACAGTGTCACTCACTTTATTTTTTTTTAAGATTTTATTTATTTATTTGATAGAGCAAGAGAGCACAAGCAGGGGGAACAGTAGAGGGAGAGGGAGAAGCAGGTTCCCCATGAAGTAGGGAGCCCGATGCGGGGCTCAATCCCAGGACCCTAGGATCATGACCTGAGCCGAAGGCAGACACTTAACCATCTGAGCCACCCAGGCGCCCCCAGTGTCACTCACTTTAAATAAAAATTAACTAGCATATCATGTGATCCTAGTGGTAGACTCCCTATTTATTGCTATAACTACTGCTGATGATCTCTAGGAACACCTGGGTAGATGGAATGTTTTTACATTTTCCAACCTGATTCAGCTTTTAGCTTGGTTTGAAAATGTCATTCTTTGTATATGTATTTTATCATATACTCAGTAAGGAATGCTGAGATGCTTAATCCATCAAATATTACAAAATGAGGATTGTTTCAATAACTATTCAGCATAATGTTTAAGGATTATATATATATATGTATATATATATATAATGTATATAATATACTTTATATATGTAGAAAATGCCATTCTTCATGTCATGAGAAGTCTTCTCCAAATAACTACTTATTGGAGTCCTTCTATACTCCAAGGCCAGATTTGACTACTGCTTTCAATATTGATCATGGTTTCTGGTGTCAACTAACTCTATATTGCTGAGGTCATTCCTATTTATTGGTTGACTGTAATTAATACTCTCTAGCATAACATTATTGAGAGATGTGTGTGCATTTGAAAATTACAATTCATAAGCTTTGGTTTATCAAGTATGGAATTGTTAGTAATGTGGAAGCACACAGAAAATACAAATGCTCTTGAATTTAAGCCATCATGTTGTGGACCAATCACCATGGGCTAAATTTACAGGACAGGACAATTCCTTAATATTTTATATGGTTTCCAGGTTGAGTCTGGCAAGTGTTACAGAGTCAGGGGAGTATTGCTGCAGCCAGGACAAGGTAACCAGGAGAATTCTGCTCATACTTTCCCCACTAACCCCAGTCTAAAGAGAGAACACCAATCTTGGTCTAAGTCTCCAAATTTTCCTGGCAAGTTCAGGATCAGGGGCTCAAAACCCATAGAGAATATTCATGAATTTTTTGTTTACATGTTGTTGTTCACAATAATATTCTTCTTGATTTAAGTATTATAATTTACAAAACCTTCTAAAGCCCTTCATGGTTTGTCTTTTAACTAGATTCAGGGTAACGTGACTCTTGAGTGAACCTAAATATGGGACTTTTATGGTTACTTGACAATTCACTTAATGGTTCCCCATACTAAGATGGTATAGACTGGATTGGTATGGGTCATCTGATCATCTTATTTTAAATCAACTTATTAAACCAGCTTCGCTTTCAATTTCCTTCCCTGACTGACATTTTGCAAAATGTCTGTTGCAAAGATATTCAATATGATTCCAAAAAGTAACCAGCATAAGAGTAAAGCTAACATCACTCAAATATTTGGTCTAGGCTGTGCACTTCTTCATCAAAGCATATACAATAATCTGCATTCCATTATTATCATTTAGATTTGGGTAGAAAGATCCTTAAGTGCTTCTATGTACCATGTCTTCTGTGTACTCTACAAAAGGTATTCTTTGCAAACATCAAAGGTAGCAGTGATGAATGACACGCACCTAATGCATAAAATCCCACTCCCACATCTATTTGAAGGCAGCCTGCTTTTCTTTCATGGACCTACACTATATCAATCTGGACAATTCAGGCTGAAAACAACCACATAACAATCTAAAGTAATTCATATAAAAGCAGAAGCTTTTTGCGTAAATTACCTAGGTAATGGTAGATATATAAATAGGGTGCTAGGGACATTTCTTTCAGGTGGGAGACAATTAGATTATTTAGTTTTATTGACTTTATTAGTGTCATTAGAAATACAATGTGCTTAATTCTCCAAGATAATTAAACATACTTCTCTTTTATCTGTAAGAGGCCAGCCTTCAGATTTCAACTTACTGGAAAGGTAGCTGAACTCTAGAGCTCAGAGGCAATGTTTAGATGAAGAAAATAACAGAGATTCTGGAAAATAGAATGCAAAATGGGGTGCTCATGATGTCATAATAATATGGATGTAAGTCAACATTTTGTACGTAAAACAGTGTGAGGACTAAAGGTGTATTATATAGAGCCAATTTTTTCCCAAGACTTATGTGTTTTAAGGACCAAAGACTGAACCAAGAAAATAATAGTAAATTCGTTAATTCGTTTTTTCACATATTGTTTCTATTACCACAGAGAAGTTGTCTAAGTAAAGCTTTCAAGTCCATTTGATACTATAAATATCTAAGAGTGTGAGTTGGGTGTTTGGTGTAAAACATAAAACTTGTGAAATAAAAATATACTTGAATTTCTAACATCCTGCCGGACATCTCCACAATATTATGCCAGACTCTAAAACTTAATATGTCCAAAAAGAAACTGGCAACCTGCCACTCTGACTCTTCCCTCTTCCCACCTGTTGACTTTATGTTGTTATAAACTATATGCAACTAATGAATCATTGAACACTACATCAAAAACTTACGATGTACTATATGCTGGCTAATTGAACATAATGAAAAAAAGCACAGAATCAGGTATTTTTATTATGGAAAAAGACTATCACAGGTGGGGGGAGTCTTTTTGTATGAAGTTATCATTGTAGAGAATTTGTATAACCAGTTGATAAACAAAGTAATATTAAATGGGCCATCTACCCAGGCACAGAAATGGTTCCATTGTACTGTTACCCAACAGCTATACAGCCATATTTTGCCTGTAGAAGCTTTTACCAAAAAAAAAAAAAAGAATAACCCTACCTGTTGAGAGCCAAACAGAATTGCTTATTGCTCTCTTCTTTTCTTCCATCACTTGCCTATGCATATTATCTTTTCTATTTAATGACAGCTCCCCAATACAATTGCTACAGAACCTAGCTGAAGAGTAAAAGTGTGTGGTTAAGAGATTGATGTGTAATCAAATGGCCTTAATAAGCAGAACATATGTGCAGACTTCTATGTAGTTTGCAATTTTATGAAAGAAACTAGGATACGCTTCTAAAAGTTGAAATTATTTTTTGCATAGAAAATGTTCTGGAGATCAGTGTTGATAGCTGGATTTATGAATTAATCACTGGTTTTCTCCAGAAGTGAAAGAAAATGGAAGAAATACCTTAAAAATCAGAGTCATTTTAAGGCAAGATTTAAAAGGGGGGGGAGGGAAGAAGCAGGTTAGATGAACAAAGGTTTGGCAGAGGATTGAGAAAATAGTCCTCCAAATAACAATGGCATCCCAAAGTAACAAACAAAAATGGCAGTGTGAGTTTGTCCAGAGTGATATCTCCTTGAGACATGACAGAACCAGCTTCCCCTTAGATCCTAGGGCTAGGACTTTCCATTGAAAACATTATAGGATGATGAGTGCCTTCAGCCACAGCACATGTCACATCCTGAGCCAATCCTTGTGGGAGAAGAAATGAGAGATGGACGCAAAGTGATTTGACAGTGAGCTTTTCAGATAAAGATAATAAGGTCCCATTCTTGATAGCAAGCAATTTGGGAGTCAGTGAAGAGGTTTGAAGAGGGTTTGTGTAAGGTGATCATGGTAACAAGAATGGAGGAGAATTTTAACAAAAACATTTTGAGCCATTTCAGAAAGTGAAGATAGGTTGGATATGAAGGAGAGAAAACACAACAGAGAAAGAAATGATAAAAATATAAATCATTGTTTCAGCTGTCTAGATGAAGAAGGAATGGAGATTAAGGAAACTGTGAGAAAAGACACTTAGATTTTGCCATAGCCAAAATCTTAGTTGTGCCTTAGTAGTTCTTTATTGATTATAGAACAGGATGAGTTTTCTTAGGATTCAACACTTTCTCCCTATTTCAGGGAACACTTAGAGCAGGGGTTCTGAATCCTTGGCCAATGGACTACCCAAAGAGTCCATAAATATAATTCAGGGAGCCCATGAATTTGTAGGGAAAAAATTTACATCTTTGTTTTCACTAATATCTAATTAAAATGTAGCATTTTCCTTAATTATGAATGCAGGCAAAAAAAAAAACTATAGTAGTTTTAACCATCCCTGTAATTTTTCTACACTAATAATAATCACAGATATTTGCATATTTTTAAAAGATTTTATTTCTTTATCTGAGAGAGAGAGAGTGAGTGAGAGAGAGAGCATGAGCTGGGGGAGGGGCAGAGGGAGAGGGAGAAGCAGACTCCCCACTGAGCAGGGAACCTGACATGGGGCTTGATCCCAGGACCCTGGGATCAAGACCTGAGCTGAAGGTAGACACTTAACTGACTGAGCCACCCAGGTGCCCCATAGACATTTACATATTATATTAATGTTTTACCAGATATTTTGGAATACAGTTTATATTCATGGCTATTTTTGTTATGGCATTTATTAGACATCATTATATCTTATTATTTAATGCATTAATTAAAAAGTACATATAGGGAGACTTCTGGGGAAGATGGCAACATAGAAGGATCCTAAGCTTACCTCATCCCATGGACACAACTAGGTAACACTCAGATCAGTGCAAATAACCCAGAAAATGACCCAAAGACTACCAGGACACACTCCACAACTAAATGTAGAGAAAAGGCCACATTGAAGAGAGAAGGAGGGAAGACCCATAATCGGGAACTAAACGGACCATGGGCCACCTGCAGGAGGGAGGGATGCTGCAAATGTGGAGAGGGGAGAGAAACAGATCCTCACACTGGGAAGCCAGCATGGGAAAGATGAGTCCCCATAACATTTGGCTTTGAAAATCAGAAGGGCCTAATTTCATGAGTTCTTACAACCAGCAGGACTTAAAACCTGGAACTTTAAAAATCAGTGGGCTTGGCTCAGGAAGAGCCAGGAGGGTGAGAGGAAAGTAAGTTCTCACCCTTATATAGACAGCACAACAAACAGCACACAGAAATACAGCATAGAAGCAGCAGTTTGAAAAATGCCTGGAGTATATGGGAGATATGTTTACTAATCTCAGAGCATGTGCTGGAAGGGCAGGATCATTTCAAGACTTCTCCAGGAACAAAGGAGCTGGCAGTTGTCATTTCTCTCCCCCAAACCCCAGCCTAGACACACAGACACCTGTGGGAACCAAAACAGTGCCCCATACTTACTACTTAACTTGCTAACATGCCCCCCCCCCTTGAACTTCTGCAGATCCAACCCTTCTAGGCAGGCTTACCTCAGTCCCAACAGCTGCAGGTCCCCTCTTCCAGAGGACCAGTGCAAACCTTGCTAACACCACATGTCCGGCCCCACAGCTTTGCTGATCCACCCCCTCCAACACACTCTTGGCCAAAGCCCATCCAAAGCAGTGCCACAAGCTTTGCAGTGTGCAAGCAACCCTGACAGGGGCCAGCACCACCAAAGTGACTCCGCCCTTGGGTGAGAGGAAGAGAACCCACACACCAGTCAGACTGCAGCCCCAACAGTGGGCTGGGGGCAGACAGTTGGTCTGACCTCATGGCCTCACCCACCAGTGAAAGCTTCTCAAGAGACAACACAGTGAAAGTGCCCTGCAGTTTGGTACTACTGCATTTCTGGCAAATGCCTGGTCAAACTTAACTCAAGCCCAAGGTGGCCCTGACTGGCCCACAAACACCACAGAGGACAAACACTGTGCACAACAGGCAAAGATGCAGTCATCCACCACAGATGACTAGACTGAAGACAAATGCAATGTAGCAACAACAGAAGGGTGCATGCAACACACATAGGAGACACCCCTGAAGCTCCAGGTTATGGTGAACGGGGAACACTGCACTGCAGGGCACTGCTGGACCTCTTCATTATAAACCCACTACTTTCAAGAGCAGAAGATGTAGCTAACATTCCTAACACATAGAAACAGACACTGAGAGTTAGAGAAAGTGAAGAGACAGAATATGTCCAAATGAAAGAACAGTACCAAACCACAAGAGACCTAAGCAAAATGGAGACAAGTAATATGCTGATAGAGAATTTAAAATAATAATCATAAATATACTTACTGGACTTGTCAAAAGAGTGGAGGATATCAGTGAGACCCTTAACAAAAAGATAGAAAACATTAAAAAAAAATCAGAGATGAAGAACTCAATAAATGAAATTTAAAATACACTAGATGGAATAAATAGTAGAATAGAGGAAGCAGTAGAATGAATCAGCAATCTGGAGGAGAGAGTAATGGAAAGCAATCAAACCAAGCAGGTGAGAGAAAACAAAATAATAGAAAATGATAATAGACCTAGGAAATTCAGTGACACCATCAAGTGTGACAACATTCACATTCTAGGGATCCAGGAAAGAGAACAGAAAGTAAGGGGGCAGAAAATTTATTTGAATAAATAATAGCTGAAAACTTCCCCAATCTGGGGAAGGAAGAAGAAACCCAGGTCTAGAAAGGACAGAGAACCCCCAACAAAACCAACCCAAGGAGGTCCACACCAAGACACATAGTAATTAAAATGGCAAAAAAATCATGATAAAGAGAGAATTTTAAAAGTACCAAGACAAAAAAAAGCAGTTACATACAAGGGAAACCCCACAAGTGGATTTTTCAGCAGAAACTTTGCAGGACAGAAGAGAGAGGCATGATATTTTCAAAGTGCTCAAAAAAAAAAATCTGCAGCCAAGAATGGTCTATTGAGCAAGGCTATCATTCAGAATAGAAGGAGAGAGAGATTTTCCCAGACAAACAAAAGTTAAAGGAATTCATGGCCTCTAAACCAGTCCTGCAAGAAATGTTAAAGGGGACTGTTTGAGTGGAAAGGACAGACCATCAGTAAGAATAAGAAGCAATTGCACTGGGGAGCCAGGGTGGCTCAGTCATTAAGTGTCTGCCTTTGGCTCAGGTCATGATCCCAGGGTCCTGGGATTGAGTCCCACATCAGGCTTCCTGCTCAGCGGGAAGCCTGCTTCTCCCTCTCCCACTCCCCCTGCTATGTTCCCTTTCTCACTGTGTCTCTCTGTGTCAAATAAATAAATAAATAAATAAATAAATAAATAAATAAATAAATAAAATCTTTTTTAAAAGGGAAGCAATTGCACTACTGGGTATTTACCCAATGAACACAAAAATACTAATTCAAAGGGATACATGTACCCCAATGTTTATAGCAACATTATCTACAATAATCTACAATAGCCAAATTATGGAAAAAGCCCAAGTGTCCATCAACGGATGAATGGATAAAGAAGACATGATATATCTCATGGAATGTTACTCTGCCATAAAAAAGAATAAAATTTTGCTATATGCAATGACTTAGAAGGAGCTAGAGAGTATTATGCTAAACAAAATAAGTCAGTCAGAGACAGACAAATACCATATGACTTCACTCATATGTGGAATTTAAGAAACAAAACAAACAAGCAAAGGAGGGGAGAAGAGGAAAACCAAGAAACAGACTCTTAACTATAGAGAACAAACTGATGGTTAACAGAAGGGAGGGGGCTGGGGGATGGGTGAAATAGGTTATGGGGATTAAGGAGTACACTTGTTGTGATGAGCACCACATGTTTAATGGAAGTGTTGAAGCACTATATTGTACACCTGAAACTAATATAACATTGTATGTTAACTGACCACAATTTAAATAAGAACTTTAAAGAAAAAGAAAGTAGAAAGCACAAAAGCAATAAATGAGTATATCTGTAAAAATCAGTCAAGGAACTCACAAAATAAAAGAATGTAAAGTATGACACCATATGCCTAAAACGTGGGGGTGGGAGAGAGGCATGAAGAATGGGTTCAAAGTTAAGCAATCACCAACTTCATATAGACTGCTAGATGCAGAAGATGTTATATGGAAACCAAACGGTAATGACAAATCAAAAACCAAAATAGATATTCAAAAAATAAGAGAAAGGGTTCCAAATATATCACTAAAGAAAGCAAACTAATCATGAGAGAGTAGAGCAAAGGAAGCAAAGAACAGAGAAAAACTAGAAAAACAACCATAAAATAAGTAACAAAATGGCAATAAGTACATACTTAACAATAATTGCTTTGAATGTAAATGGGCTAAACACTCTAATCAAAAGACAAAGAGTGATGGAGTGGATTAAAAAACAAAACAAAACAAGACCCATCTATATGCTGTCTACAAGAGACTCATTTCACACCTAAAGACTCATGCAGATTGAAAGTGAAGGGATGGAGAAGAATTTATCATGCAAATGGATATGAAAAGAAAGCCAGGGAAGCAAAACTTAATATTTAAAAAAATAGATTTTAAAATGTTTTATTTATTTATTCATGAGAGCCAGAGAGAGAGAGAGAGAGAGGCAGAGGCAGAGGGAGAAGCAGGCTCCCCGCCCAGCAGGGAACCTGATGCGGGACTCGATCCCAGGACCCTGGGATCATGACCTGAGCCGAAGGCAGATGCTCAACCATCTGAGCCACCCAGGTGCCCCTAAAAAAATAGATTTTAAAACAAATATTGTAAAGAGACAAAAAAGGACACTATAGTAATCATACAGGGGACAATCCAACAAGAAGATCTAACAATTGTAAATATTTATGCACTTAATATGGGAATACCCAAACACATAAAGCAATTAGTAACAAACATAAAAGGAAGTTATTGATAGTAATACAAGACTGGTAGGGGACTTCTTTATCCATTACATTAATGGACAGATCTTATAAACAGAAAATCAATAAGGAAACAATAGATTTGAACGCCACATTGGACCAGATGGATTTAGCAGATATATTCAGAACATTCCATCTTGAAACAGCAGAAGACACATTCTTTTCAAGTGTACATGGAACATTCTCCAGAATCGATCACACATTAGGCTACAAAACAAGTTGCAACAAATTCAAAAGAATTGAAGTCATATTATGCATCTTTTTCTGACCACAACACTATGAAACTAGAAATCAACCACAAGAAAAAATCTGGGAAGAGCACAAATACATGGAGGTTAAAGAACATGTAATTAAACAATGAATGGGTCAACCAAGAAATCAAAGATAAAATCCGGGGCGCCTGGGTGGCTCAGTCATTAGGCGTCTGCCTTCGGCTCAGGTCATGGTCCCAGGGTCCTGGGATCGAGCCCCACATCGGGCTCCCTGCTCGGCGGGAAGCCTGCTTCTCCCTCTCCCACTCCCCCTGCTTGTGTTCCCTCTCTTGCTGTATCTCTCTCTGTCAAATAAATAAAATCTTTAAAAAAAAAAAAAAGATAAAATCCAAAAATATACGGAAAGAAATGAAAATGAAACACAATGGTCCAAAATATTTGGAATGCAGCAAAAGTGGTTCTAAGAGGGAAATTTATAGCAATACAGGCCTATCTCAAGAAGCAAGAAAAATCTCAAATGAATAACCTAACATTACACCTAAAGGCGCTAGAAAAAGAACAACAAACAAAACCTAAAACCTGCAGAAGGAAGGAAATAATAAAGTTTAGAGCAGAAATAAATGAAACAGAAACAAACAAACAAAAACCCAATAAAGCAGATCAATGAAATCAGGAGCTGGTTCTTTGAAAAGATCAATAAGGGCACCTGGGTGGTACAGTTGGGTATGCATCTGACTTTTGGTTTTGGCTCAGGTGGTGAGATTGAGCCCATGTTGGGCTCCGCACTCAGTGCAGAGTCTGCTTGAGATTCTCTCTCCTGCTCTCTCTGCCCCTCCTGTTCACGCTCTCTCTCTAACTCTCAAATAAATAAATAAATCTTTTTAAAAAATCAACAAAATATATAAAACCTTAGCCAGACTTATCAAAAAAAAGAGAGAGAAGACAAAAATAAACAAAATCAGAAGTGAAAGAGGAGAAATAACAGTCAACACCACAGAAATACAAAGGATTATAAGATAATATTATGAAAAGTTATATGGCAACAAATTGGACAAACTAGAAGAAATAGATAAATTCCTAGAAACAACATATAACCTCCTAAAACTGAAGCAGGAAGAAACAGAAAATTTGAATTTGATGATTGCCAACAATGAAATTGAATCAGTAGTCAAAAATCTCCCAACAAACAAAATCCAGGACCAGACAGCTTCACAGATGAATTCTACCAAATATTTAAAGAAAAGTTAATACCTATTCTCAAACTACTCCAAAAAATAGAAGAGGAAGAAAAACTTCCAAATTCATTCTATAAGGCCAGCATTACCCTGGTATCAAAACCAGATAAAGACACCACAAAAAGGAGAACTACAAGCCAATATTTCTGATGAACATAGATACAAAAATCCTCAATAAAGTATTAGCAGAACAAACCCAACAATACATTAAAAGAATCATTCACTGTGATCAAATGGGATTTGCTATGGGGATGCAGGGGTGGCTCAATATTCACAAACCAATCAAGGTGATATATCACATCAATAATAGAAAGGATAAGAGCCATATGATCATTTCAGTAGATGCAGAAAAAGCATTTGACAAAGTACAACAACCATTCATGATAAAAACCCTCAACAAGGTGGGTTTAAAGGGAACATACCACTACATAATACAGGCCTTATATAAAAAACCCACAGCTAACATCATACTCAATTGGGAAAAGCTGAAAGCTTTCCCCCTAAGCCATGAACAAGACAAGGATGTCCACTCCCACGACTTTTATTCAAAATAATACTGGAGTCACAGACACAACAATAAGACAACAGAAAGAAACAAAGTCACCCAAATTGGTAAGGAAAAAGAAAAACATTCACTATTCACAGATGACATCATACTGTATGTAGAAAAACCCTAAAGACTCCCCCAAAAAACTACTAGAAGTGATAGATAAATTCAGTAAGTCACAGGGTATGAAATCAATGTATAGAAATAAAAGCAAAGAGGTGAAAGACCTGTATTCTGAACACTATAACACATTCGTGAAAGAAACTGAAGATGGCACAAAGCAATGGAAAGACATTCCATGCTCATGGATTGGAAAAACAAATATTATTAAAATGTCTATTCTACACAATGCAATCTATACATTTAATGAAATCCCTATCAAAATACCAACAGCATTTTTCATAGAACTAGAACAAACAATCCTAAAATTTGTATGGAACCACAGAAGACCCTGAATAGCTAAAGCAATCTTGATGGTACTGGCATTAAAAGTAGACATAGGTCAATGGAACAGAATAGAAAACCCAAAGATAAACCAACAATTACATGGTCAATTAATTTTTGACAAAGTGGGAAAGAATATCCAATGGGAGAAACACAGTCTCTTCAACAAATTGTGTTAGGAAAACAGGATAGCTACATACAAAAGAAAGAAACTGGACCATTTTCTTACACCATATACAAATATAAATTCAAAATAGATTAAGAACCTAAATATGAGACCTGAAACCATAAAAATTCTAGAAGAGAACACAGGCAGTAGTTTCTCTGACATCAGTCATAGCAACTTTTTTCTAGATAGGTCCCCTGAGGCAAGGGAAATAAAAATAAAGTATTGGGCATACACCAAATTGAAAGGCTTCTGCACAGCAAAGGAAACAACAAACACAAGTAAAAGGCAACCAGCTGAATGGGAGAAGATATTTGTAAATGACATATCCAATAAAGAGTTAGTATCCAAAATATAAAAAGACCTTATACAACTCAATACCCTAAAACCAAATAATCTGATTAAAAATGGACAGAAGACATGAAAAGGCATTTCTCAAAAGAAGACATACACATTCCTAACAGACACATGAAAAGATGCCCAGCATCCCTCATCTTCTTTTTTAAAATTTTTTATTGTTATGTTAATCACCATACATTACACCATTAGTTTTTGATGTAGTGTTCCATGATTCATTGCATCCCTCATCTTCTAGGTAATGCAAATCAGAATCACAATGAGATATCACCTCATACCTGTCAGAATGGATAAAATCAAAAGATCAAGAAACAAGTGTTGGTGAGGATGTAGAGAAAAAGGAATCCTCTTGCACTGTTGATGGGAATACAAACTGGTGCAGCCACTGTGGGGAAGAATATGGAGGTTCCTCAAAAATTTAAAAATAGAACTACCCTACAATCCAGTAGTAATCACACTGCTGGATTTTTACTCAAAGAATACAAAATCACTAGTTCAAAAGAATATATGCCCCTATGTGTATTGTAGCATTATTTACAATAGCCAAGTTATGGAAGCAGTCCAACTGTTCATTGATAGATGAATGGATAAAGAATATGTGAGATATATATATATGTATATATACATGTATATAATATATTATTCAGCCATAAAATTAATGAAATCTTGCCATTTGCAACAACACAGATGGATCTAGATAGTATAGTGCTAAGGAAAATAAGTCAGTCAGAGAAAAACCAGTACCATATGATTTCACTCATATGTGGAATTTAAGGAAAAAAACCCAAATGAACAAAGGAAAAAAGAGACAAACCAAAAGACAGTCTCTTAACTATAGAGAAAAAAACAGATGGTTACCAGAGGGGAGGTGAGTGGACTGGTGAAATAGGTGAAAGGGATTAAGAGTGCACTTATCTTGATGACCAATGAGTAATATATAGAACTGTTGAATTGCAGGCGCCTGGGCGGCTCAGTTGGTTAAGCAACTGCCTTTGGCTCAGGTCATGATCCTGGAATCCCAAGATCGAGTCCCACATCAGGCTACCTGCTCAGCAGGGAGTCTGCTTCTCCCTCTGACCCTCCCCCTTCTCATGCTCTCTCTCATTCTCTCTCAAATAAATAGATAAAATCTTTAAAAAAAGGAATTGTTGAATTACTATACTGTGAACCTGAAACTAATATAACACTGTACGTTAACTACATTGGAATTAAAACTTAAAAATAAAGTGAAACGTACATATAGTAATATATTGTTTTCATTTTTTGAAAACTGTATTTCAAATGCTTAGTTTCTTTTGGAATCCCGTGTATTTAATTTTATGTATTTGAAGAGACTTTTAGAGAAGGTCAACCTCTGGCATGACAGTGTGAGAAAGTCCACTGAGCCACTCACTATTAAAATGGGGGAAAAATATGTATACACACACACATACACACATCCATTTAATGCCTCTGGAAATAGTCATAAGGGCAAAAAAGAAAGAAAGAAATATATTTTCAAGAAAATCTATGGAAATTTATTAAGGAAGTCTGGTATTTGAGCCAAGAGTGCCTCTCCCTCTGCCTTCTCAGTTCAGTGATGTAAGACTACACTCCAGATTGCTGCAGCCAACAGCACAGGGCTCCCTCTCTCTGCAGTTCCCAGCTGGAGAACTTTCTACCCAGGAAGAATGGGCTGTCAGTGTTTCTCATACTGCCCCCAGCTGCCTGTTGTTGAGACTAAGTCCTGGACAGTGCATTCAAGAGGTGGTGACTCCCTTCTTCTGTTTAACCTCCACTTATATAACAGTGGTTCTACCTTGAGTATGTCACACTGAGAATACTGGGGTCTCAATAGCTCATGATCCAGTTAATGAGGTGGTGTTTCCATACAAAGGGAGGTAAGACAAGAAGACCTGAGATTGCTCCACCCCCTTCCACTGAGCACTCATCTCCTAGATTGACAGTGTCACTCAAAGAGAAGCTTACCATTTTTCGCACCACCAGTCTAGAGCCCAGGCTCATAGATTTTCCTGAGAGGAGGGAGAGAAGGGGAGAAGCAGGCTGTAAAGCAGATAGCTTCTGTTTTAGGAACTGATGTCCTTTGCAGCAGAGCATGAAGAAGTTTAAATCTAAAAACAAGTGGACATTGTGGTGAAGGGAATTGGGAGATTTGTGAATCTAATGTTAATATAGTCTTGACTATAGGTCAGCTAGTTTGCAGGAGAGATCAGGGTAAGAAGAAAGCTGGGAGGAAATCTCATGGGGTCAGAATAAATATTAAGTACTCACCTCAGAAGTAATTCTGATTAGATTAGTTTGCAAAGGAATTCATGCCCCAGGGCATTGTTGTGGCTAGTAGAGCAATCAGCAGGCAATTGGAGTCTAACAGCTGAGTGTGGTCAGGGAAAGAGTAGAAAAGAGCCTACCAGTTACACTATGTTCCCAGGATGACTGTTGTCAGAGCTAAAGCTGTGATTCCCTGAGAAGCAATATAAAAGAATTAACACTGTGGAATGGAGGGGAGGGGGAGACTAGATTCCATTAAAATATTCAGTCAGTAACTAAACAAATAAACAAGCAAAGAAAAATGACAAGCCCTAAAGGGGAAATGCTAGTACTCAGAGTAGCTACAATATTTTATCTAATGTCCAGTTTCCAACACAAACTTGTAAGGCATGCAAAGAAATAGAAAAATATGACCTATGGACTAGAAAAAAGCAGGCAACAGAAAGCCTGAGAGAGTGACCAGATGGAAATGGAAAAAGGTTTCAAAGTAGCTGTTATACATATGTTCACAGAACCAAAGGAGAGCTTGATTAAAGAAGTAATGAAAGATATGTTGGCAATGCTGCATCAAATAGAGAATATCAATAAAAAGATAGAAATTTTAAAGAAGAACCAAATGAAAATTCTGGAATGTAAAATAACTGAAACAAAAACAAATTCTTTAGAGGAGTTTAACAATGGATTTGAGCTGACAGGAGAAAGAATTTGCAAACTTGAAGATAAATCAATACAGATTATGTAAGCCAAAAAAGAAAAAAAAAAGCTAGAAAGAAGGGTAAAGAAAAATAACATTTCAGAGAGATGTGGGACCTCATGAAGCACATCAACATACATGTAACGGGAATACCAGAGAAGAGAGAGAGAAAGAAAAAATATTTGAAGAAATAATAGCTGAAAACTTCCCAGATTTGTTGATCAAACAATAACCTACATGTCCAGGAAGCTCAATGAACTCCAAGTAAAATAAATTCAAAGAGACATACAAACAGAGACATTATTGTAAAAATGATGAAAGTCAAAGACAAGGAGAAAATCTTAAAAGCGGCAGAGAAAAATGGCACATCATTTTCAAAAGAGCCCCAATAAGAATAATATCTGACTTCTTAGCAGAAACAACGAAGGCAAGAAAGCAGTGGGATAAGATATTCAAAATGCTCAAAGAAAAAAAGTCAACAAAGATCCCCATATCCAGAAAAGCTATTATTCAATAATGATTGTGAAGTAAAGACTTTCCCAGATAAACAAAAACTAAGATAATTTGTTGTTAGTAGAATCACCTTACAAGAAATACTAGGAGCACCTGGGTGGCTCAGTCAGTGGACGTCTGACTCTTGGTTTCAAGTCAGTTCATGATTCCATGGGTCATGGAATCAAGCTCTACCTCAGGCTCCACGCTCAGTGGGGAGTCTGCTTGGGGATTCTTTCCCTTTGCTCCTCCCCCTACTCATGTTCACTCTCTCTCTCCCTCTCTTTCTAAAAGAAATAAATAAATTTTAAAAAAAACGAAAGAAAGAAATCCTAAAGGAAGTTCTTCAGGCTGAAAGCAAGTCATGTCAGATGGTAATTCAAGTCCACATGAACAAACAAAGAGCATCAGTAAAGGTAATTATGTAATTATAAAAGACAATTAATGCAGTTTATTCATTCTTTTCATAACTCATTTAAAAAGCAATTGTGTAAAATAATATGTATATAATGTGTTGTTAGACCTATGACATGTAGAAATGTAATACTGTGTGATATATTTACCAAAACAGCACAATGGAGGTGGGTGGCAGAAAAGCTGTAATGGGCTAAAGAAATGACGACGGATGGTAAAATAACAATTATAACAATGTATGAATGTGTTTGTACTGTTGATAGCCATTGTTAAATGTAACATGTATAAGAATAATGTCCCAAGAGGAGATAAAAGTGGAGTAGAGCTATACAGGAGTAATATTTCTATGTATTACTTGAATTAAGCTAGTATAAATCTGAAGCAGCTTTTGAAAACTTAAGATGCAACCACTAAAAATAATATCAAAAATAAGTAAACATATCATTCATGAAATTAAAATGCTCCAATAGAAAATATTCACTCTATGCAAAAGAAAGCAGTAAAGGTGGAATAAAGAGGGAAAAAGACAGAAAACAAAAATTATGATAATAGATCTAAGTCCAACAATATCAACAATAACATTAAATGTGAATAAATTAAATAATTCAAAAAAGAGGCAAAAATTGTCAGAATAAATTTAAAAAATATGATCTAACTATATGATGTCTACATTGTACATACTTTAGATTCAAAGACAAAATAGTTTGACAGTAAAAGGATGGCAAAGGATATATCATGCAAATAGCAATAAAGGAAAACTTGGGGGTGCCTGGGTGGCTCAGTTGGTTAAGCATCTGCCTTTGGCTCAGATCATGATCTCAGGATCTTGGGATCGAGCCCCACATCAGGCTCCCTGCTCAGCAGGGAGTCCACTTGTCCCTCTCCCTCTGCCTTCACCCCTGCTCATGCGCTCTCTTGCTCTCTCTCTCTTTCTCTGCTCTTCTCTCAAATAAATAAAATCTTAAAAAAAAAAAAAAGAAAGAAAACACACACACACAAAAAAAAAATGAAGGAAAACTAGGGTGACTATACTACTATCAGACAAAATGGAATTTAAAACAGAAAATGTACTAGAGATAAAGAGGGACATTTTATAATGACAAAAGTGTCAATCTGTCAGAAAGATATAACATTTATAAACATATATGCACCAAATAACAGAGCACCAAAATACATGAAGCAAAACCAACAGAAATGAAGGGAGAAGTTGACAATTCAACAATAATGGTTGGAGATTTCAATACCCTACTTTTAATGATGGATAGAACAAAAAGACAGAAGATCAATGAAGAGATAGAAGACTTGAACAATACTGCAAACCAACTAGAACTAACAAATATCTATAGAACAACCTAGTGAACAATAACCTAAAATACATTTTTCTCAAATGCACATGAAATATTCTCCAGAATAGATCCTATGCTAGGCCATAAAACAAACCTAAATAAATTTAAAAGGGTAAAAACAATATAAATTATGCCCTCTGACCACAATGGAATGGAATTAGAAGTCAATACATGGAAAATTTTGGGGAAACCCAAACATATGTGAAAATCAACAGCACGTTTCTAAATAACCAATGTATCAAAGAAGAAACAAAAGGGAAACCAGAAAATACTTTGACATGAATAAAAATCAAGATAAACCCTACTAAAATTTATGGGATGCAGCTGAAACAGTTCTTAGAGGGAAATTTATAGCTCTAAAATGCCTACATTAAGAGATAAAAGAGTTCTCATATCAATAACCTAAACTACCACCTTAAGGCACTGAAAAAAAGAGAGCAAACTAAACCAAAAGCAAGCAGGAGGAAGAAGTTAGAGTAGAGCAGAAATTAATGAAATAGAGAAAAAAACAACAGAGAAAATTAATGAATCCAAAAGCTGGTTCTTTGAAAAGATTAGCAAAACTGACAAAACTTTAGCTAGTTTGACTAAGAAAAAAAAGAAGACTACTAAATTAGAAGTGAAAGAGTGGATATTACTACTGACCTTACAGAAATAAAATGTATTATAAAGGAATGCTATGAACAATTTTATGCCAACAAATTGGATAACTTGGCTGAAACGAACAAATTCCTAGAAATACAAACTACTGAAACTGACTCAAGAAAAAAAAAGACAACATGAATATACCTATAACAAAGGAAGAGATTGATCAGTAATCAAAAACTATCCATAAAGAAAAGCCCGGGCCCAGATGTCTTCACTACTGAATTCTACCAAACGTTCAAAGAAGGATTAATACGAATTCATCACAAATTCTTCCAAAAAGTAGAATAGTGGTGAACAATTTCTAAATCATTCCATAAGGCCAGTATTGGCCTGATTCTAAACCAACAAAAATATATCACAAGGAAACTACAGACCAGTATCTCTTATAAATATGGATACAAGAATCCTCAACAAAATACTAAGAGACTGAATCCAACAACATATAAAAAGAATTAAACATCAAAACTAAGTGGGATATAGCCTAGGGATACAAGATTGTTTTAACATCCAACAATCAATTAATGAAATACATCACATAAATAGGATAAAATTGCATAATCACTTCAGTAGACACAGAAAAAGCATTCGACAAAATGCAACACCCTTTCATGATAAAAAAAAAAATTACTCAACAAACTAAGAATAGAAGAAAAGTTCCTCAGCCTGATAAAGAGCATCTATGAAATCCCCACAGCTAACATACTTGATGGTTAAAGACTGCATGCTTTCCCCCCTAAGAACAGGAAGAAGACAAGGATGTCCACTCTTGCTATTTCTATTCAACATTATACTGGAGGTTCTATCCAGGACAATTAGGCAAGATAAAGAAATACAAACCATTAAGATTGGACAGGAAGAAGTAAAACTGTTTATTCACAGATCACATGGTTTTATATATAGGCAATCCTAAGGAAGCCACTTAAAAAAAAAACTATTAAAACTAATAAATGAGTTGGGCAAGGTTGTAGGATACAGATGAATATACAAAAATCAATTGTATTTCTATCCACTTGCAATGAACAATCTGAAAATGAAAATAAAAAAACAATTCTATCCACAGTAGCATAAAAAGAAAAAATACTTAGGAAAAAAATTAACGAAAGAAGGGCAAAACTTAAGTAACTACAAAGTATTATCAAAAGAAATTATAGATCTAAATAAATGGGAAAATATGCCATGCTCATGGATTGTAAGACTTAACATTTTTAATTCAGCAATGCTTCCTTAAGTGATATACAGATTCAGTGCAATCTCTATCAGAATCCCAGCTGAATTCTTCATAGAAACTGACACTGATTCTAAAATCTGGCAAGGTATCCAGAATAGCCAAAACTGTCCTGAAAAAGAAGAAGAAAGTAGAAAGATTCACACTTCCCAATTTCAAATCTTACTCCATAGCATCAGTAATCAAGACAGTGTGATACTGGCAAAAGGATAGAAATATAGGTTGATGGAGAAGAATTGAAAGTGCAAAAATAAACCCATACATCTATTGTCAACTGATTTTCAGCAAGGGTGCCAAGACTATTCACTGGGGAACAATTAGTCTTTTCAGCAAATTGTTGGTATAACTAGATAGCAACATGTAAAATAATGATTTTAGATGTGTAACCTCACACCATATACAGAAATTAACTCAAAAGGATCAAAGACCTAAATATAAGAGCAAAAGCTATAAATCACTTAGAAGAAAGGAAAACATAGGGGTAAATCTTCATGACCTTGGATTTGCCAACAGATTTTTACATACCCAAAGCATGGGCACAAAAAGAAAAAATAAATTAGACTTCACCAAAATTAAAAACTTTCATGTCAAAGGATACCATCAAGTAAGTGTAAAGACAACCCACAGAACAGGGAAAAATTTTGTGAATCACATAGCTGATAAGGGGCTTTTATCTAGAAAATGTAAAGAACTCCTAAAACTCAATAATAAAATGCAAATACCCAGTTAAAAATGGGCAAAGAATCTGAATAGACTTTTCTTCCAAGAATATATACAAATGGCCAATAAGCACATGAAAAGTTGCTCAACGTCATTAGTCATTAAAGAAATGGAAATTAAAACCACAAGGATATAACACTTCACATCCTCTAGGATGGCTAGAATCAAAAAGTCAGGTAACAAGTGTTGGCAATGATATGGAGAAACAGAACCCTCATATTCCAGTGGTGACAATGGTCCAGCCACCTTGGAAAAAAGTCTTGACCGTTCCACAAATGATTAAATATCGAGTTACCAAATGACCCAGCATGTCCACCTTTAGGTATATACTCAAGAGAAATGAAAGCGTATGTCCACACAGAAGCTTGCACACAAATGTTTATAGCAGCATTAATCATAGCAGCCAAAAAATTAAAAAAAAAAAACCCTCAAATGTCCATTAAAGGACAAATGAATAAACAAAGGTGATATATCCATACAATGGAATATTATTTGGCCATAAAAAGGAGTGAAATATTGATACATGCTAATGTATGCACTATGCAAATATTATGATAAGTGAGAGAAACCAGTCACAAAAGACCCCATATTATTCAGCTCCATTCATATGTGTGTTAATTTCCTAGGCGTACCATAACAAAGTACCACAAACTGGGTGGCTTAAAACAGAAATTTATTGTCTCACAGTTCTGGAGTCTAAAATCATGTTATCATCAGGGTCATACTTCCTCTGAAACATGCGGAGTTGAATTTTTCCTTGCTTCCTATAGATGCTGGCTGGCGTTTGGAAGCCGTCCTTTGTATTCCTTGGTCTGCACCACTTCAATCTTTGCCTCTATCATCACATGGCTGTTTTCTCCCTGTGTCTCCCCACCATCTTCCCTCTGTATGTGTCTGTGTCCAAATTTCCCTCTTATAAAAACACCAGCCACATTAGATTAGGGACCCACCCTACTCTAGATGACCTCTTTTTAACTAATTGTATCTGCAATTATCCCATTTCCAAATAAGGTCACATTCTTAGGTACTGGGGGCTAGGACCTTTTTTTTTTTTTTTTTTTTTGAGTCACAATTCAACCCTTAACAATGTGAAAATCCAGAATAGGGAAATTTATAAAGACAGAAAGTAGGTTATTCATTGCTTAGGGCTAGGGGGTATAGCTCAGTGGTAGAGCATTTGACTGCATTGCTTAGGGCTAGAGACAGGGGTGAGGGGACAGGGGATAATAGCTAAATGATATGTGGTTTCTTCTCTAGGTGTCGAGAATGTTCTACAATTGACAGTGGTAATGGTTCCATGTATCTGAATATGCTAAAAACCACTGAATTATACACTTTTTTAAAAAGATTTTATTTATTTGACAGAGAGAGACACAGAAAGAAAGGGAATACAAGCAGGGGGAGTGGGAGAAGGAGAAGCAGGCCTCCTGCTGAGCAGGGAGCCCAATGCGGGGCTCGATCCCAGGACCCTGAGGCCATGACCTGAGCCGAAGGCAGACACTTAACGACTGAGCCACCCAGGCACTCCTGAATTATACACTTTTAAAAGGGTGAATTGTATGGTACGTGGATTAAACCTCAATAAAGCCATATTTTAAAAGAAAGGAAAAAAGATTTTTAAGAAATTGCCCAGTAGTTGGTGTGTGTTTTGGGGGCGGTACATATTGTTTATTGATAAAGTTGTGTGTGTGTGTGTGTAGTATTCTCTTGGATGTCAGTAAAATTAATAAAACATCTTTTTGGGGAAAGGGATCTGTGACTGAAGCAACTCATGATAAATGTGGACAGGGATGTAGACACACAAGTAAGAGAGACCAACATCAATAGTAGTTGGTAAAAATGTTAATCAAGCCCTCTCAGTAGAAGAAAAGGATGACAAAATTTACCTTTTGTCTATAAGACCACTGCAAGAAATATTTTACCTCAAAACACATGTCCTTGTACACAGCCTCCAATTACAAATAGAAATTTAGCAGGAAAAACAGAAGAATCTTTCATACACAAAATGTCTTTGAAAACTCTCAGATATGATGATAAGGAGTATTTTCTGTGGGTCCAGAGAAAAAATTCTATCGCTGTAATTATTTGTCGTGAATTCTTTAACTTCACATTCTGTTTTCCTTTTTTGGGGTTTTCCAAATTCACTTCTTTTTTCCCTTTCCTCTTTGGGGTTGAGGGGATGCATTGTTGCTGGATCCAACTGTTGACTTGGATTGATGATCATTTCCACTCCCTTTAGACCTTCTGGACCCTACAATAGGAGGTAGAGAAGAAGCTTTCTGACCATAAGACCTTCTCATTGTCAACTTGTCAAAAAGTAAATCACTGTAAGTCAAGTTCTTAAACTTATCTCTGCCAACCTCCACATAAAACTGCCCATTTTCCCAACTCTGCCACATTCTCAACCAGTTTTCCCTCTAAAGTATAAATTCTGTGGACTGCCCCACTCCTCAGAGTTATTTTTTCTGTGACCATTTGCAGTACGTGATTCCACAGATTCAAGGTTTTTCTAAGGATGAGGAGGTGAGAAGCTTGACTTATGAGGCCCCTGTTTGCAATCAAGAAAAGAGTGCATGGCTCCTGAAGCTGTTTTCTTTCCTTTTTTTTTTTTTTTTTAAGACTTATTTATTTATTTGAGAAAGAGAGAGAGAGAACACAGGGGGAGGGGCAGAGGAAGAGGGAGAGAGACTCTCTGCTGAGTGTGGAGCCCTACACAGGGCTGCATCTCACAACCCTGTGGTCACATCCTGAGCGGAAACCAAGAGTCCGCCACTTAACCGACTGCGCCACCCAGGCGCCCCATGAAGCAGTTTTCTAAAGCAGTGGACACACTGATCCTACTGTGCATTACTGGCTTGATCTTTAAAAGCAAAAAAATGCAAATAAATGTACCCTGATGTTTATAGCAGTATTATCTACAATAGCCAAATTATGGAAACAGCCCAAGTGTCCATTGATTGATGAATGGATAAAGAATATGGGATATGGAATCTTATTTAGCCATAACAAAAAAAATCTTGCCATTTGCAATGACATGGATGGAACTAGAGTATTATGTTAAGCAAAATAAGTCAGAGAAAGACAAATACCATATGATTTCACTCATATGTGGAATTTAAGAAACAAAACAAATGAGCATAATGGGGAAAAAAGAGAGAGGGAGGCAAACCAAGAAACAGACTCTTAACTATAGAGAACAAACTGATGGTTACCAGACAAGAAATTGTCCAGTACTTTCACCAGACTTCCCAAGGGCCCACGGTACTTCAAAAACAAAAACAAAAACAAAAACAAGAACAAAAAAAACCCAAATCTAATCCAAAGCTACTTTAACAAGTAAAATTTAGTGGACCTAAGGCTGTACGGTCCTGTATGGTAGCCATTAATCACATGCAGCTATTTACATTTGAATTTAATTTAATAAATTTAAATAAAATTATAAAATTAAAAATTCACTTCATCAGTCATACTAGGCACATTTCAAGTGCTTAATAGCCACTTACGGCCAGTGGCTACTGAAGCACAGATACAGGACATTTCCATCATCACAGAAAGTTCTATTAAACAGCACTGCTCTTGCTCCATTCTCTGCCCCACTCCATTGCTCGGACCCAACTACCACCAAATTAGGTGTAAAGACCAATGGATTTCTTACAAAGTTGACATCAGTATCAATTATAGAATGTTACTGTGCTCTGGAACTTCACATACATTATTTCTTTTAATCTTCCAGCAGCACCATAGTGGGATATTTCCTATGTAAAAATGAATTTCTAGGGGCGCCTGGGTGGCTCAGTTGGTTAAGCCGCTGCTTTCGGCTCAGGTCATGATCCTGGAGTCCCGGGATCGAGTCCCACATCGGGCTCCCTGCTCAGTGGGGAGTCTGCTTCTCTCTCTGACCCTCCCCCCTCTCATGCTCTCTCTATCTCATTCTCTCTCTCAAATAAATAAATAAAATCTTTAAAAAAATGAATTTCTAAAGCTAGGCAGACTTCAAATTGGAGCTAAAACCTCCCATCACTTCAAGAAATGGGATCAGGGTTCACAAGAAAGAAATCAGAGAGAGACTGGAGAAGTCCTGCAACCCAAATTTAAAAGCTGCCAGGTAGTTCAACACAGGTGATACATGCTTGGTTGGAATATTGGAGGCTGAATGCAGATTTGAGCTGAATATAAAATGCCACTAATAGGAGGGAAAGGAACACCAGCTGATTAACAAAATTGACTTGCATCATCTTGCCACTCTATTTGAACCACTCCCATATAGTTTAGTTTACAACTGTGGTTGTAACAATAGCATCAACTACAACAACAGCACAACTATACAATTTAGCCAAGATTTAATGAAAAGGCTGTCTACTGGCTTGTGGGACTGCCAGCCTGTAATTTTAAACTTACATTGTGCCTTTTAGAAACGAATGCATTTCCCACCCTAAAGCCAGGTTGTAGATATATTTTCCAGCTCTCCTTTTCTTTTTCACACTGAAATGTACTCCTTGACATACATTATAATTTATAGATATTGGAAACAGCCCAAATATGAAAGTAAAGTTAGGAGCAAATTTGACAATGTAAAGAAATTGCATCATTTCAAGCTTTCAACAAGAAATGTTAATAGGGCATTTGTCACTGTCATTTGGATCACAGTGGGCTCTTCAGAGTAACAGATATTTTCTTGTGAAAGAGTAGCATGGGTTTTTTTTTTTAAAGCAGTTCTTTAGTTAATAACACAAATGCTTGTTCAGACAAGTCATGATGACCTTTAGTAATGATTTAATAAATGACTCAGAGGTAGACCACCAATGAGAGTGAGATGTTCTGTTATTGCCAAAACAATTTTCCATTTTACTCTTTTATTCTTTAAAAAATAAGAAGAAATGACATATTAATTATATATTTTTTCTACTTGTAAGACATCACTCTGAGTTTCATGATTTGAAGGAACTTTCCTGATTGGTTAATTTATATCAAAGCTGCTTCTCCTGTTGCTTCACATAATACCTTGGTCATAAACAAGGAGTATAAAGGAGTAATTCTCATCTATCAGAAAGAAAGTAAAGAAGGAACTGAATTTAGCATTTTTTTTAACCTAATGTACATCAAGCATTTGAGCAGTGCCTTTTATTAATCTCCCCTTCTCTATATCTTGAAAAAATTCTTTGCAGTAAAGTGCATATAGTGCACTAATCTTAAATGCACAGCTCAATGAGGTTTTCCATATGTCTATACTCTAGTAACTATGACCTAGATCAAGGGTCAGCAAACTTTTTTTGTAAAGGCCAGAGAGTAAATATTTTAGGCTTTGCAGGCCATATGGTCTCTGTCACAACTATTAAACTTTGTCTTTGTAACACAAAAGCAGTGTTAGACAATATGTAAACAAAGGGTGTGGCTATATGCCAATAAGCACTTAGGGACACTGAAATATGAATTTCATATGATTTTCACGTGTCATGAAATGTTCTATTTTTTATTTTTTCCCAAATACTTAAAATATAAAATTATCCTTAGCTTCCCAGATGTACAAAAACTAAGTGGTGGCCCAATTTGGCTCCGAGGCTATAATTTGCTGACCCCTGTCTTAGATCAAGAGACAAAGCATTTTAAGCCCCAAAGAGGTCTCCCTGAAGCCCCTTCCCAGTTAATACCCTCCCTGCAGAGGTAACCATCATTCTGACTTCTATTACCATTCATTACATTTGCCTGTTCTTGAACTTCATATGAATGGAAGCATACAATATGTATTCTTTTGTGTCTGACTTCTTTAATTCATAATTCCTGTTCATGGGATTCAACCATGTTATGTATCAGTAATTCATTCACTATTGTTGCATAGTATTCTTCTGTATGAATATATAATTAGTTATCAATAATTTATTTACTCGCCCAACTATGTATATTTGGATGGTTTCCTGTTTGGAGCTATTATGAGTAAAGCTGCTCTGAACATTTTTGCACACATTTTTTGGTACATATAAGCATTCATTTCTTCTGTATGTGTGTGTGCATGCATGGGTGCACGTGTGTGTGTGTGTGTGTGTGTGTGAATAGTGGCTGCAGACTATTAGATCTGATTGGTCGTCAGAACCACTTACAGTGTGTGGACTTGTGAGACTGTCTGAGACTCTTTTTTTTCATTTTTACATGGTAACTATTACAGCGTCCAGTGTTAGAAAGCAGTGGGAAGGTTCCTGGCAGAGTAGGTAAGATGGAGAATTTCCTGCTGAAGTGAGCACCCCCCACCAAGAGCATAGAGAAGATCTTAAGACTGCAATGAATGCCAGGCATACAGACACTAGAAATGGGGTACATCCAGCCCCTGTATCTGCCTTACATGGGGAATAAGCCCAGAAAGCACATAGAACAGCAGGGTTGCCAAGGGAATATGAATGTCAGGCATTGGAGATCTGGAAAACTGCTGGTCAATTCATCATGTCGATCCCATGTCAGCCCCAGCTCCCATGCTCCTATGATTCCCAAACAATTAAATTTGGTAAATATAATGGGGAAAAATACATTTTCTATAGTCAGATTAAAGTATTTGCCTCTGAGCAGCAGGTACTGCTCAGAGTAGTTGCCTCTGAAAAGGAGATACTAAAATTTAATTTCCAATTTTTATGGAACACAAAAGAAACAAACATTGAAAGCTTCCAATGGGGAAGAAAACAAATGAGGGTGATTTTTCTCTTCCCTTATCACCATTATTTTCCTCAGTTTTTCTCCATCATTTTGTCTCTCTGTCACTCCCTCTCTGCTGTTTTCTTTAGTCTCTCTGTGTGTGTCTCTCTTTGTATATCTCTCACTCTATTTCTTTGTATGTACCTCTCTCAATTTGTCAGTCTCATTCTTACCCTTTCTCAGTTTCACTCTGTAATATGTGTGTCACTGTTCCTGTCTTGCTGTCTTTCTTTGTCACTGTTACTCACTATATTTCTTTATCTCTTCTCTCTCTCTCTCTCTCTCTCTCTCTGTGTGTATCTGTGTATGTGTGAATGTCAGTCACTCTCTGTGTCTTTCTCTGTGTCTCTATGTGTTGGCATTTGTTTCTTTGTATGTGTCCCTTTCTATGAGTGTCTCTATCTCTCTCTCAAACCACACATATTCATTCGCTCACACACACATACACACAGGGCGGTCTGCTAGCCACAGGGAAAACAAAGCAAAGTATTCTGGAACATTGCACCTATTCAGAAAGAAGTGCGGTAAAATGGAAACCGCTAAATAAGAGTGGGAGTACCTTTCACCCTCATTCTGTTTGTTCAAATCTCAAGATCAAAATGGTCTAAATGCAAATTCCTATTGAGGTTTTGACTGAGGCCACTCTTTTTAAATAAGCCAGTAGGATTAGCCTTAAATATTGGGGAAATATGAGAATGCCTATGAGCGTGATTCGAGGAAGCCCACACACAGCACAATTTGCCACAGTGCTATCTTAAGTCATTTATTTCACTAGCTTCACCATTGCCTTCTTCCCACTTTTCTCTTTGTAAATTCAAATATTCCTGGGATAGAATATAATAAAGATATTCCCAATGAGGTGTTAGTAGCTTGTGAGAGCCAAGAGAAGCTCCCACTGACCACCTGGGATGGGGCATGTGTGTGCATATTCACAGAAATGTTTCTTTTATTAGAGGTGCAAGGGGGTAGAAAATGAAAGTGAAGATGAAAGAAAATTAGGAGATCCATATCACTTGTTGAGTGAACTTGACGAAGTCACTTACTCTCTGTAGACCTCAGTTTTTCCAGTCAGAAAATATGGGGGAAGGAATGGTAAGGAAATAGACTAAGTTTCAGGCCCCTTGACCTCTACTTTAATCAGAGACTTTCCTCTTTTACCAGGTTCCTATGTTGGGTTTTCAAACAAAATTTTGATTGAAGAAATTCAAAGAAAAGAGATTTGAAAAAAATTACTGCACTAGGTAATCTCTAAATTTCCTTATTAGTCAGAATGTCTCTGGTTCTAACCCTAAAGCCGAAAGGCATGGGACTATCTCCAGAAATTAGGTGTGTCTCAGTTAAGAAAACATATGCTTGAAAAGGATGCCAAATGATTTTGTTAGTCTGTAATTCTTCAATTTGTGTATTTGATTAATTTTGATACACTCTTTTAAACTCTTTCAATTGACCCTCAGTCATGTTACAGTTATTTGTGCAGACTTGTAAGCAGAAATTTGTAAAAAAATTCTATTTTCCCTTTGAGTTGTATTCTAGTGTCAAAAGTGCCACAGAAAAAAATTGGAACCCCAATATGAACAAAATACATTTAGAATGCAGCCCAGATTTCATTTAAAAGCAAACACTTTTCTGAAAAATATTGGTTTATGTCTATACTACCTTAAATTTGATTGTGCCACCATTAAAATACCCTGTTAATTTGGCACTTGGGGAAATAGAGGGGGGCCCTCGGACCTTTTTATCTTCCTAAAGTCACAAATAGAAGCCATCATAGTCTCATTTTTAATAGTCTCTAGAATACTTCCCTTTGAAATTTCCAGGCAATGGCTTTCCTTCTGATCTTGCCTTGAAAGTTGCCAGGTGTGGGTCACTATTTCTGACTCCAATAGCTTCATCCCATTCAGTACACTCTGCTAGTGAATAATTTCTGTTGCTCCTTTCCAAGCACGGTGTTTGTAGGAACTCTAAAGCACAAAATCCAGACTAGTTTGAAGTAGCCTCATAACCTTGTTCAGCAATTTTAGTGACTTTCAAAGTTATTCCCTTCAAATTTACTTCTAATCATTTTGTAAATAAAAGCTGCTCCCTTATCTCCCTAGCTTTGGCTTGCTGAACAACTTCAAGGAACCCTTCCATGAATCCTTTTGTTAGAGCTGAAAAATCTTACAATTGGAAGAAGTAGTAGTTCCTAGCTTATGGTTTTAGGAAAGGTAGCAGTTTCACATCAATTGACTCTCCTAGTAACTGAAGCAAATCTCCACAAATATCATATTATGTTTCTATGCCAAGGCATAGCTCTATTCTGAGTGGCAGAGAAGCCCTCTAAGGCTGTAAGGTAAACTATGGTGGAATGTTCCTTTTTGCCAGTTACCCACATTTTCTCCATGCTGTCAGAGATAGAGGATAAGGATTTATGGGAGTTCACAGATCCTGGCCTCCGAATGGTTCAGAGAGACTTTGGAAAGAACTTAGCCCCCTTTCTTCCCATTCTTGCTTATTGCTCAGGGGGAAAATATTGCTGAGCCAATGATAAAGGAAGGGTGGAGGAAGGCTAGTTCAAATTGTCAGGAAACTTTAATTATAAGCTCTTCAAAAAGAAATTAAGTATGGTTGTTTGCTTTCATACATCATGAAATGAAATAAGCTGAAGAAGGGCTTCCTTGTAGGACTTCCTCTAGGGAACTGCTTCCAGAGATTGGTAGAAAGTTCAACTAATTAGTTTAACAATTACACATAAACAAAGGGGGTACTTTCTAAGTATTAGACAATGCATGGAAAATTGGTGTTTTAAGGAATTTTATGAATCTTTGCAGGAAAATCTTGTTTACTATTATAATTAGCTTAGCAAATTGGCTTCTTAGAGCATAAAAATAAAGTAGGCTGTTTCCTCAATTTTCACTAATTCTGAATTAATAAATTCTAAACTAAGACCATTTGAGATTTGGCTCTGCTTATGTCTATTCAGTTCTTTCCCTACACCTCCTAATCCTCATCCCCAAACAGGCTTGGGGTTTTTTTTTTTTTTTTTTTTTTTTTTTTTTGTAAAATTTTTTGAAGAGGGGAAACAAAAAAAAAAAATTTTTTTATTTTATTTATCCAGAATTAGTTTAGGGA